>NC_044066.1:2495000-2500000 GCF_902167405.1 Gadus morhua
CGGGCTGTCAGCTCAGGGAACAGAGTCATTCTTAAAGGCCGCCGGTCCCGACGACGGCAGACTGATTGAGTTGTGGCCCTTTTGTGAGTTGGTAAAACACGGGATTAATGCACAACCTGGGGGGGGGGGGAGGGGGAGGGGGGCATGGAGAATGAAAGAGGGGGGTGAGGAGTGTGAGAGGAGGAGAGGAGATGAGATGGTGATGGGATGAGGGTATGAAAGAGTAAGGGGGTGAGGTTGTCTAAGACTGAGGGGTGAGTATATTGGGCTGAGGGGGTGGGGGATGAGAGGGTGAGTGTATTGGGCTGAGGGGGTGGGGGGTGAGAGGGTGAGTGTATTGGGCTGAGGGGGTGGGGGGTGAGAGGGTGAGTGTATTGGGCTGAGGGGGTGGGGGGTGAGAGGGTGAGTGTATTGGGCTGAGGGGGTGAGGGGTGAGAGGGTGAGTGTATTGGGCTGAGGGGGTGGGGGGTGAGAGGGTGAGTGTATTGGGCTGAGGGGCTGAGGGGGGGAGGGGGTAAGTGTATGGGGCTGAGGGGGGGGAGGTGGTTGAGAGGGTGGGGAAGGAGCTTGTAGAGGTGCTGAGAGGGTGGGGGAGGAGCTTGTAGAGGTGCTGAGAGGGTGGGGGAGGAGCTTGTAGAGGTGCTGAGGGGATGGGGGAGGAGCTTGCAGTGCTGAGAGGTGAGTTTCGGGGTAGAAGGTTAAAGGCGTAAGGGGGTGATGTTGGTATGAGGGAGGTGAGGGAGAGCTATTTTACTGGGAGTGGATTGGGAGAAGTGAAGGGCTGAGCTGGTGAGGGGAGCGCGGTGGTTCACATGATGACAGCATATGAACAGGTCATATTTAACGTCCTCTGCTTGTTATGCTAATGCAGCGGGACCTGTTGCTGTAACTAACGATGTGAGCGCATTACTAAAAGACGCTGTGTTTTACATAGAACCTTTGGCACATCTCATTAATTATGCCCGTAATGGCTTTAATTAAGACGCTTAAATGCGCAGTTAGGGGCGATGAATATTCTGTAAATTGGCTTAAAAGGAATCAATTTCAAATCTAATATGTCTTCCCTGTCCCTGAATGTAATCATCGCAGACAGTGATTAGCGAGGAGGTAAATGATTGAAAGGCCTTTTCTGCATAATTTTGCAGAGAGACTCGATTGTGTCTAGTGGAGGTAAACAAACATCATCACACAATGAATCTGTTAAGGTTTATTTTTTATCCTCTTAATAGATGTTCCCTCACGGACAATGATCTTTCATGTCAATAGAACAAGGCATGATGCATAATTAGACCCATAATAATGACAGAATAGTAGTCCTACTGTAATTAACTAGCTTTACTATATACAGTCATACAACATACGCTTCTATCTAAATCTGAGGGAATTGAGGAGAGGCCCTGCGGGCATAGGGACCAGTGAACCCAGTCACCTTATTGTAGTGGTACTGGGTCCACTGCACCAATAACACCCCCCCCCCCTCCCCCGCTGCCGCCCTGTTTATCAAAGCATACAGCTGAGCTCCTCATTAGGAAAGCTCTCCGTCTTCCTGGAGCTGGAGAGGATCTGAGATGTAAATCTGCATTCAACCAGGAGCCCAGTGCAGCGTGTTCTCAGCAGAGGAGTCAGATGGTTGGGCCTGCACTTTCTCATGAACTCCTCCCGGCCCCCCACCTCCACCCCCCCCACCCCAGCCCGCCCCCCTCCGCCCCCGCTCCTCCCCTCGCCTGGCGCAGCTGAATAGCTGATTAAGCACACATTGATTAGCACAGGCTCATTAGAATCCTGTCTGCGTTGGCCTCCCTAAACACACACACAAGGAGGCAAACATACAGCTCTGCACAGACACACACACACTCACGCACACATACAAACACACACACACACACGTGCGTGCACACACATATGTACTCCCACAAGCACACCCATACACACATATGTACACTCCCACAAGCACACCCATACACAAGCATGCATTTACAGACTGATATACATGTAAAGTCATGCTCACAAAAACACACACACACACACACAGACACACACACACACACACACACACACACACACACACACACACACACACACACACACACACACACACACACACACACACACACACACAGACACACACACACACACACACACACACAAAAAAAACAATATACCAATGCATGCACACCCACACACATTAAGGCACACAAAAACACACACACACACACACACACACACACACACACACACACAGACACACACACACACACACACACACACACACACACACACACACACACACACACACACACACACATACAATACAATAGAGGCCCTACATAAACACACATACACAGACAAACACACACACACACACACACACACACACACACACACACACACACACACACACACACACACACACACACACACACACACACACACACACACACACACACACACACACACACACACACACAGGCCATCCCCCCCTCCCTCAGACTGAGCCCTCATGCTGCTCAGACTCAAATGGATGAACCAGCTCCATATTTCTGTCGGGGACAGGAAATCACTGAACACTTGTCAGGAAGCCTACGATCGATGGAATTCACATCATTGTGACTGCACCACACATCCCCTTATACCCCACCCATCACACCCCTCACAGAGGCCCCATGTGAGCACCTGTGTCCACCCACACATTTACATACTGACAACGGGATGCACATGCATACCACGCAAAACATATAGCGAGCACACACACACACGCACACCATCAAACACACTCACACATACACGGGCAGACATGACATGAACACACAAGCGCACACATACACAGCTCCCAAATGGGCTTCATGTCCTATCTCAGAACACTGCTCTCTCTTTCTCTTTCTCTTTCTCTCTCCATCTCCTCCTCCTTCTCTCTCTCTCTCTCTCTCTCTCTCTCTCTCTCTCTCTCTCTCTCTCTCTCTCTCTCTCTCTCTATCTTAGGGTTGACTTATGGTCGTTAGCGTATCGACAACTGTCTTTTTCTCTCTCTCGTCTTCTCATCATGTCGCTCCCTGCAGGGTGGAGGCAGCGAACACATCAATGGCAACCCTGGCCTCCACAGTGCAGCCCTATAGGGCGTCTCCAAGGTTAACTTAATGCATCTCAGACAGGAAGCTTAAAACATTAGCAAGGCTGCAAATGCATGTGTGTGTGTGTGTGCGTGCGCCTGTGTGTGTCTCTGTCCTTTTGTGTGTGTGTGTGTGTGTGTGTGTGTGTGTGTGTGTGTGTGTGTGTGTGTGTGTGTGTGTGTGTGTGTGTGTGTGTGTGTGTGTGTGTGTGTGTGTGTGTGTGTGTGTCTGAGATGGAGAGTGTCTGTGTGTGTGTTTCTGTTTGTGTGTGTGTGTGTGTGTGTGTGTGTGTGTGTGTGTCTGATAGGGAGAGTGTGTGTGTGCGTCTCTCTGTCAGTGTGTGTGTTTGTGTGGGAGGTAGGGAGTGTGTCGATGTGTGTGTGTTTGCACGATGATCTTAGTAAGCGTCAATGTTCTTCCGGATTTCTCAAATAATGTATTTAGTTACTTAATTAAATCCTGCTATTTCTTCTTGCGAAGCCTTCTTTTTTCCAAGTGACCCCGACATATAATTTATTAGAAAATATGTGATAAACACATCGCATTTGGAGCGAAATCAAAATGTAAAAATACTTGTGTACTACAGTGGCCGTCCAATTATCCCACATTATTAGTGAACTAAAGAACACACAAAATAAACGTGTTGCTGATTCCTCGCTCTGCCATCTGTCGCTGGAAGGTTTACAAGCAGAGAGAAAAGCGAGTTGGACTGTATCGCCTGTTACGTTCTTTTACTGCTTTCTGATTAAATGTGAGTCATTTGTCTAATGCCATACAAACTCTATTGATTATTATCATTAACGGCCGCACGTATGGATTTCAAATCGGTCCCGCCAACGTTTATGTTAACAATAAATATAATTCTGTCATGAATACCTGGACGGTGCTCCGGACAGAAAACCGTCTGTCTTTGTTTCCCCAACCACAGAACGGAGTCCAAAGGTACATCTAAAGGAGGGAATGGGAAGATATTTAGGGCCAAGTGGCTTGACACTGTCAAAGAACTGTGGAAGTGCTCAGGATCTGTTTTGTTGTTGTCGGTTCTGAGGGTACCCCATTGGTTTTTAGGGGGTCCAGGACTACCCCGGACCCCCATTCTCACTTTTATCCCAAATGGTTTTATGTGCCAAAAACGCCATGATGAAAACTAAATATACCCATATTTATTTCCTAATCATTCCTATGACTATGATTGTGGTTATGATAATGCAAATGATTTAATAATAATAATAATAATAATAATAACAAAGATAATAAAATTAATAATAATTATGATAATAAAAAATATATTCAAAAGGGTTGCATCAAACCACCGTCTAGAAGTGCAAGAAATGCTGTTCCCCCACCCAGAGAGCCTGACCACCCCAGTGGGTGAGGCCCCCACCCTGAGAGCCTGACCACCCCAGTGGGTGAGGCCCCCACCCTGAGAGCCTGACCACCCCAGTGGGTGAGGCCCCCAGTCTGAGAGCCTGACCCCCACAGTGGGTGAGGCCCCCACCCTGAGAGCCTGACCACCCCAGTGGGTGAGGCCCCCACCCTGAGAGCCTGACCACCCCAGTGGGTGAGGCCCCCACCCTGAGAGCCTGACCACCCCAATGGGTGAGGCCCCCAGCCTGAGAGCCTGACCCCCACAGTGGGTGAGGCCCCCACCCTGAGAGCCTGACCACCCCAGTGGGTGAGGCCCCCAGTCTGAGAGCCTGACCCCCACAGTGGGTGAGGCTGGTCGACGGAGCAGACTCTGTTCCATTCAGAGAGCTGTTCTCTGAGTGCAGTGAGCAGCAGAGTGTGACAAACAGCCCAGCAGGCCTGGAGCCCACAGCTCAGAAGACAGCATTCCAACAACGCCATATTACTGCATTAATATTTAAAGTCTGATGTTTCTGTTTAACGTGC
>NC_044066.1:2505000-2527500 GCF_902167405.1 Gadus morhua
GGGAAAAACATTGACATAAACATTCTTCAGGCTCCCCAACGTTCTCCATAATGACACACTATTACTGGTGAGGGGGTGTTCGTTTAGCCAAGACAAACAAAGCGTCTCTAAGTACCCTCTGCGTGTATGTAGTGATATAGTGGTGAAACACTGTCCCCCAGGAACCTGTTTCATCCTTTCATACCATTCCTTCAGTCTTTTCTTTTTTTTCTATCTTGCTTTTTGCATTTCCTTTCTTGCTTTCTTTCTTTTCTTTCTTTCTTTTGTAGATCTTTCCCTATTTCCTTCTGCCCTTTTTAATTAAATCTTTCTGTGTCTTTATTCTTTCTTGCTTTCTCAATTTTTCTACCCAAACCTTGAACAAATCCCATCTGCTGTTCCTCTTAAAACATGAATCCAAGCCTATGATCTAAACAGGCGTGCGTCTATATATCTAGATCTACATTAACAGACCCAAGGTGATGGGGGGGCCGTCACCTTGGGTATTTTTACCCAGACATGGCACTCTAAAGAGGAAAGAGCGGACAGTTCATCACAGGGTCACACTCTCAAGCTCTCACACCTCAGGCCAGGCCGTCACACACACCCATGGGAGAGGAGATCAATCCCCCGCGTGACGTCGCTCAGTCCACACGCAGGGGGTGGATAGCACCCTGAGGACTTACTCAAGTACTGTTCCAAAGTTAATTAGGTAAACGCATTGAGTTCATCACCGATATATAAAAAAACAACAACAACAACCTGTACCTTGATCAACCAATAATTTGGTTCTGAGCAAACTATCCTCTTGCCATAAGCAGCTCATAGTTTTGAGCGTGACAGAGTACTAGAAGACGTTGCTCCCAGAACAGTGAGGCAAGGAGCAGAGGTACTTCAGGGGCTACCGTTTCCTTAAAGGTGAGCTCTGCCTCCAGTTCTGCGGGATTTCACACCAAGCATGCTTTCACAGCGATGAGTTGTACCAAAATGTGGAAAGGCTCTGGCAATTGGATGTAGTTCCATCTCGAAATGAAAGAGTAATGAACCAACCTACCTGACCCCCCAAGCACGATTACCAGGCAGGGAACATGCATGAGGCACACACAGAAAGAGTCTCCATGGACTGAGTCCATTACTCTGCCACACCTCTCTTAGGGATAGCAGGTCACGTAAAATGGCTTACCACAGAGGAAGAGCAAGGCTCACCAGAGGCATGCTATATACCCCATCACCTGGTCACCCATAATGCGAAAAATCTTTGAATAATAAGGCCAAAACTTGAAGTAGAGCATACTAGCTAGACCAACCTTGTGGCCATCCCACCTTGGCGTTTGACCTTGCTAAGGTCTTTCTAACGTTTTCCTTGGAAGGACATGATGAAAGATCTGTCTACAAATGGCCGATCCTGCCCATTGTGACTACCTGCAGCCCCTGCTGCATCACCTTTGCCCTTTAAAGGCACATTGAAAGTCAAACTCAGCCGATCATCGAGTGTGTCATTCAGTGGAAAGAGGATTCTACATTGCCCACTGCCGTCCAATCTCTCTCTTGAGCTGAGGTCAATTTTGTCTTTTGGAGGATTAAACATCCGTCAGTGGGCCAGCATAAGCCAATGGTTATCAGTCAATTTACTGACGCATGAGAACAGTGAATTCTGGCTCTCCAAAGAATCTATGCGCCTGAGAGAATGCACTCTTGGGCTTCAGTGGTTGCAGAGGTCAGGTAACGTAATCTTCCAACACAACAATGAGTTACATATACTTATACCTCCAGAGTAAAGGTCCTGATTCAGTAGGACTCCATTTTACCCTCTGAATTCCTCTCCTATTGGAACACCTTGATCTTGCATGCCATCAAAGAGATAGCAGTCTATTTCTATACTCTCTATATACTGTGCAGCGCTAGTTGATGCTCGTCTTTGTGATCAAAACAGAACTGACCCTTCCTATCAGACATCCTTTGGTCAGATTCAACCACTGTACTTTGTGGCAGGTGACAGGAAGATTCATGGCACTATAAGGTCTTTTTTGGTACCAGAGTCTCTGGGATACAAGATCCTTCTAACTGCCAAGACTGATGGTGTGTCAATACAGCCAATAAGAGTAAATTGATCTAAAATAAATACAAAAAATAATGGAAAATCACCTTTCAGCGATCTGTGCGAGTGAGGACGTGCTTACTTGAGATTTGGTCAGACACCCTAGACAGCCCACTCCAGGGTTCTCCCAACATATAAGGTCAAGGTGGCACCATGCCACAATGTAACATTTGAAATAATAGGGCTGTGGTGATGCAGATGTTTAGTTGATGTTGTCATATTTATCCCCATTTAATTTAGGAAACACTATGATTGATTAAAGCACATGTTTGTGTGTATATTGCTTAAAAATATCTATACATAGAAAAAATAAATGTTGTCAGCAGCTTTCGTTCCAATTGGATTGTTTACGGCAGAGTTTCGAGACCACCCAAGAGTTGCATAGCAGAAAGTTCAACACACGTTCATTTTCTGTGTTTAATATAAAGGGTTGTAAAGAATCCTTCAATGCACGCCAAGGTTTTGAGCAGCGCTGGAAGTGATAGCGCGGCTGTATGGAGGGGCCGGTGGGGTGCTCTTATTGGAAACGAATGGTGGTTGGTACATTGTGCAAGGTTTCAATGAAATTGCACTGTGGCACGATATTGTTCGAGTCATGAACAATATCGCACTAATCTTGATCTGCCACTCCCAGGACTCGATGGCTTGTCGCTCGCAGTAGAAAGGTGTTTCATAGTAGGGCCATGTCTGAAGGCTGAAGTGATGCTAAGTTCTGTGTCCACCCAGTCACCTGACCGATAATTCTGCCTGCATCACTGATGATCACGCAAATCACTCTTCCTAGTATGACCCATGAAGTGCAAATTTGCACTGGCGGCTGTAAAATAGAGCTATACTCTTCAGCAACCCTCCGCCTATTTCCATGGTTTGGGCCGCCCGCTCTCACCTGACCTCACTTACTCCTCATTATCATGCTGCTCTCTACATCCCACCCAGTTCCTCTGTTCTGTCTGGCAGCAACACAAGCAGGCCCTCTGACCCTGTGATTCATTGCCACCCCAATGGTGGTAGTGATAAAACCATAACCGTCAAGCCTCACCTCCTATTGCTCTTCATGTTTGTAAAGTGGCAACAAAACGGCTTAAACAGAAACGTAATTTGTGACTGGTGCATTCTTATAACTGTAAGGTGTAGGTGAACCTGTCCTGTGTCCCAATCCTAGAAAGAGATCCTGAATAAGTAGCCTCGTCTCAGTGCAGTCAGATTCTCTGAGCACCGTGGTTGTCATTTCCTATGTCCTTGAATGTCCTATGACTACTCCATCACACCATTCCTTGACCTCATGACGTTCTATTTCATTACTACTGACTGGTGCTTTAGCACTGGATGTTCCTTCTCGCGCATGCGCAGGTCGAGTAATTATACCAA
The DNA here is from genome assembly GCF_902167405.1 of Gadus morhua. Lineage (NCBI taxonomy): Eukaryota > Metazoa > Chordata > Actinopteri > Gadiformes > Gadidae > Gadus > Gadus morhua. The sequence continues at coordinate 2,508,446 of NC_044066.1, forward strand.
CAAAGTCACCTGTGACACCTGGGTGACCCGAGAATGTCTATATATTCTGGAAGTCACCCGAGGATCTGTTCCTTCTATCTTCTCGTGGTAGCGGACTAGCAGGACACACAAACATTGTTTTTTTGTAAGATACCATATTAGCTATTCACAAGTAGCCTTGTAACCCAAGGGTTGGTGCCTCGATTCGACTTCGTCCGCCAAAGACTGCGACTTGCAATTTGTTCGATTTCAGCTGCGGCCAGGGGTGAGTAAAGTGTGTAGGCTACGCGTAGTTGTCGGCTATGGGTTGGGATGGGAATCGAGAACCGGTTCGTGTTCAGAACCGGTGCCGAGTCAACCGATTCCTTGGCATCATTAGCGAGCCTGCTTAACGATTCCGCTTACCGGTTCCAGTCGCGGCAAATGCGTCATGACGTCACACACACGCTGCTTTGTTTTGGTTCAGAACGCAGCAAATATGGTGCCGCCGAGGAAGAAGCGCATTGTGCGTTCAAACCAAACGCGATGGGGCGACAAGATCCCATACAAAGTGAACATAGAGACGCGTATCAGGCGAATTTTTTGCGAGAGAAAACCGGCGACAAGTTTTTGTCGTGTTTTTGTCGCCAATCAGCGTTCAACCGTCAAATTCAGTGCAGTGCAGTCCGGGGTGAACTGCAGCACGGAGGAGAAAGTGATAGTTGCAGTTTGCGACTCCTGGAGCTCTATATATAATAGTATATAATATAATATAATTGTATATATAATATCAGCTCTATATATAATATTATATAATAGTATATAATTTGATATATAATATCACGGCCAACAGCTCTGTGCGCCTCCGGATGGTCGTAGCGTGGGGAGCTCTCATAGGGATTGGGCTTCTCGGGGTTTGTTTACCGGCGTTGCTATGGTTTCCGGTCGTGTGTGTTCCAACGGTTTATTAGGTAGGCCCATCTAATAAATCTCTGTCTAATCAATACTTCATTTTGATTATGTCAGTTGAATTTTGTTACAAGTTGAATGCAAATGAGCACTGCATTCCAAAAGGCACAAGCTCTTACTAGACTGTTTTCAGTCTGTGTTTTTAGTTATATGGCACATAATGATGGCATTTGGGCTTAAAAAGCCAAACATATATTTTTTTGTCTAGACCAATTGATTTGAAAATGTACAATTTCCTAATTCTAGACGCACTTCTGATCAGATATTAAACAGATTTAATACAAACAAACACATTTGTACTTATTTTCTCACCCAATGAGAATCGATAAGAGAATCTATAAGGGATCGGATCGATAAGCAGAATCGGAATCGGAATCGTGAAATTCTTATCAATTCCCATCCCTAGCTAGCGTGGCAGCTGATTTCACCTTTCCACCTTTGCTTTAATTTGCTTAGAGCATTAGTCGGCGGCTAGTTATCAGTCGCTGTGTTATGAACAAGACCCTCAAGCTCAGCTAGAGGGTCAGTCCGGCCGCGACACTGTTAGACCAGCAGTGCGAATGGCCCTGGCAAGACTTGGGTTAGATGAGGCTCCTGTTTCATCTGCACCTGTGAATGCCTTTTTTCCTCAGGCCGCTCAACCTTCCGTTTTCTCTTTGCCCTCCTCTGAGCCGTACATCGCAGAGATTCATAGATGCTGGCCAGATTCAAGGGCTCTCTCCCATCACACTAGTGATAGCAGAGGTCTGGCAACTATGGCCAACGTTGATACTTATGGCTCGGACCGGTTAGCTCCGATAGAGCCTGCTATAGCATCACTGGTTGTCTCCCCAGATGTTGCTCTGAGAGCCGATGCGCGCTGCCCTCGGCCCCAGTGCTGGATTACAGATAACCTCCTTACCAGGAATTATAACATTGCTGCCCGTGTGGGACGTCTTGGGAATTCGCTTTCTCACATCGTTCTTGCGCTGTCTCAAACTATACGGGGGTCAGGTGCTGATCCTTTAGCACAGACCCTCAGTGATGCTTCACTGCAGACTTTTGCGCATATGACTAGGGAGCTAGGCAGATTAATGTCAACTGTTACGTTGGTGCGCCGCCAGGTTTGGCTGGCGCAATCGCCCCTGTCGGAAGTGTGTCGACGGACCCTCCGTTCTCTTCCAGTGGTCCCAGGCGTCGTTTGGGCCAGCTGCTCTTCAGGCCCTGGAGCGAAGTGTACAGGTTGGCAGGGCTAGCCAGCAGTTTGTTAGCTTACGGCGTGCACCTCTGCTTCATTCCAGGCCGGGGGCCTCTGCGGTACCCCATGCCAATAGCTCTCAACCATGTTCAGATGGACAATCGAGGGGCCAGCACTTCTCAGCGCAGGTTGACCAGCGCCGTAGCACTGCGCCACAGGATGGCATTTCAGGTGCCAAGAGGTCCGGCGCCGCCCCCCCAAGGAAAGCCATGCTCCTCAGCCATGTGGACTGGCTTGGCCTCATGGTCAACTTTACCAAGAGCAACCTTACACCATGTCGGGGTTGTGAGCTATCTTGGGCTGGTGCTCGACTCAGTGGCCATGCGAGCCTGCCTCTATCCAGAGCGTGTAGCTACCATTCTGCAGCTCCTACAGCGCTTCAGGCGGGGAATACAGCCTCTTCCTTCGACTGATAGGTATGCTGACCTCAGCATCCATGGTGGTCCCACTAGGCCTTCTGAAGTTGCGTCCTCTTCAGATCTGGGCGAATGGTCTCCACTTGACCCCAAGTGGCAGAGATACAAGATGGTCAGGGTGTCTGAGCAGTGCCTTCGGGCCCTCAGACCCTGAAGAGAGAGGGCATACCTGATTGCGGGGTCGCCCTTAGGGAGGATAGCTTCCCGGCGGGAGGTTGTAGAGACAGACGCCTCCCTTTCCGGGTGGGGTGCAGTATGGCAGTGCAGGACTGTCAGAGGCCAGTGGGCTGCCCAGCAGAGACTGGAGCATATAAATGTGCTGGAACTCCTTGCGGTGTTCTTAGCTCTCAGGCACTTCTTTCCAGTTCTGAGAAACCGACATGTTCTTGTACGGACAGACAACGCCTCCACAGCCTACCACATCAACCATCAGGGAGGCACCAGATCGAGGCAGAGCCTGCGTGTCACACAAAGGCTCCTTACGTGGGCGTTCCACCATTTTCTAAGCCTGAGGGCTGTCCATGTTCCAGGTGTCCGGAACACAGCGGCAGACATTCTCTCTCGCCAAGGGCCACCCCCCGGAGAGTGGAGACTCCATCCGGAGGTGGTGGGCATGATTGGGGATAGGTATGGCAGGTTAGTGGCAGATCTCTTTGCTTCTGAAGAGTCGACCCACTGTCCCCTTTGGTTCTCCCTGACGGAGCGTCCTGTCCCTAGGACAGGACGCTCTGGCTCATGCTTAGCCAGACAGCCTGCTTCATGCATTTCCCCCAATTCCCCTTTTACTGGCAACGCAGCGTGGCAGTCACATCCTACTTCTGGTGGCTCCACATGGTCCTGGAAGGCCATGGTTCCCACTATTGCTGAAACTCCTCCGGGGCGCCTGCGATTGTGCGTGTGGCCTCTGAGAGCCAGGACCCACTGCTGACGTCTTGCTACCAGTCAGTGGTCCGTACCACTTATAGTTGAAGGGCACCCTCCACTAGGTTGCTCTATGCAGGTGGAAGTTGTTGACACAGTGGTGCGTGGCACGGGGCGAAGTCCCAGAGACTTGCTCAGTGGTAGTGATACTACACTTTCTGCAGTCTGTGTTGGACAACAGGAGAGCTGCTTCTACCCTTCGCGTTTATATGGCCGCGATCTCAGCCACACATGCAAGGGTGGATAACCAGACGGTAGGGTCCCACTACCTTGCCAGGCAGTGATTCTGATGGGAGCCCAGAGGCTTCAACCGCCACGGTCCCTGAGGGCACCTTCATTGGATTTGCAAGTGGCTCTGAGGTCCTTATGTCTACCCCCATTTGAGCCGCTAAGTCAGGCAGACCTGACGCAGCTGCCCATGAAGACGGCATTCCTCCTTGCAAAACGGGTGGGTGAACTCCATGCCTTGTCAGTGAGCCAGGTGTGTTTGCGCTGGCACACAGATGGATCCGGTGTGGTGCTCTGGGCGAATCCATCCTTCCTACCCAAACGATTGTCTCCCCATCATGTAAACCAATCAATCAAGTCTGCTGCTTTCAATCCCCCAGGCTCTCCAGGGGGTGCAGAAAGAGTGTCAGACCTGTTGTGCCCGGTGCGGGCGCTTAGGGCATATGTTGAAGCGACAACCAGCTTCCGTAAGACGGATAACCTCTTTGTCTGTTACGGGGGCTGCAGGAGGGGGGCTGCCCTGTTGAAACAGAGAGTCTCCCACTGGATTGTGGATGTGGTCTTGAATGCATATAGACTTCGGCTTCGAGCCCTTAATTGGGGAGCACTCTTCGTGACCTTTTGGGTATTAACCATCCAGTGCTAAAGCACCGCCTCTGCCGGTCAGTAGGAATGAAATAGAACAACAGTTACGTATGTAACTACGGTTCTATGAATTCCGGATGACTTCTCAGATTCCGCGAGAAGATCCAGTTGGAACAGATCCTCGGGTGACTTCCGGAATATAAAGACATTCTCGGGTCACCAAGGTGTCACAGGTGACTTTATTGATATAATTACTCGACCTGCGCATGCGCGAGACGGAACATCCAGTGCTAAAGCACGGTCATCCGGAATGCATAGAACCGTAGTTACATACGTAACTATCGTTTTCCATCCAGGTCAAGGAAAAGAGGCAAGAAAAGGACGTAGCCCGTTCTCTGTGTTGACTACTGGACCTGACCTACTGGATTGAGCTCCAGAGTTTGCATTCAGGGGTCCAGTGTGGATGTTAGCCCTGAGTTCTACGTGTGGATGTTAACCCTGAGTTCTACGTGTGGATGTTAGCCCTGAGTTCTACCTGGGGATTTTAGCCCTGAGTTCTATGTGTAGATGTTAGCCCTGAGTTCTAGGTGTTGATGTTAGCCCTGAGTTCTATGTGTAGATGTTAGCCCTGAGTTCTACTTGTGGATGTTAGCCCTGAGTTATATTTGTAGATGATAGCCCTGAGTTCTACGTGTTGATGTTAGCCCTGAGTTCTATGTGTGGATGTGAGCCCTGAGTTCTACCTGTGGATGTTAGCCCTGAGTTCTATGTGTAGATGTTAGCCCTGAGTTCTATGTGTAGATGTTAGCCCTGAGTTCTATGTGTAGATGTTAGCCCTGAGTTCTATGTGTGGATGTTAGCCCTGAGTTCTACCTGTGGATGTTAGCCCTGAGTTCTATGTGTAGATGTTAGCCCTGAGTTCTATGTGTTGATGTTAACCCTGAGTTCTACCTGTGGATGTTAGCCCTGAGTTCTATGTGTCACTGAGCAACCCGGTATCACGCGATTTCGTGCTCATGCGCACAAACGTTAATCTGTGCGCATCGTGTCCCAGATCACGATTGTCCGACTTTTTTAGTGCTGCACAGAACGAAATGTAAACCAATGCATTCTGAATGGGAGCGTTCTCCGACAATTAACGTTGTTTTTGAGGAGATCTGCTTACAAATAAAAAATGTTGACATATATATAACTAGATAATAACATATACAGATATATAAATAGAGGGTGCACTGTACTATCTGCGCTCACCCCTTCTGAAGCTTCTCTCTCTCTCGCTCTCTCTCTCTGTCCCTCCCTTTCTCTCTTTCTCTCTCTCGTTTCGTTTTGTCAATTGTCGGAGAACGCTCCCATTCAGAATGCATTGGTTTACATTTCGTTCTGTGTAGCACTAAAAAAGTCGGACAATCGTAATCTTGGACACGATTCAATAGATTAATAACGTTTGTGCGCATGAGCACGAAATTGCGTGATACCGGGTTGCACCGAGGCCCCAGCTCAGGGAGGTTGCTTTCCCTGTAAGCCTTTGAGGTCCATTCACCGTGAAGATCTGAACACAACCTTATCAAATACACAGGGAGATAAAAGTATGTTGTCAGTGAAAGCTTACCTGGTAATACCACCCGTTTGGATGTGTTCCTGAATAGATATGCTGCAGTGGATTTATGCTATGAGCAGAGCTCCTATAATTACCGTCACAATATCAAGCATCCAGAAAATTTTCACATCTTGTATTTTGAAATAATGAATGTATTAGTTTCTCGCAGCAAAGCAGTTGTTTTGTGGCTCCAAGTAAAAGTCAAACCAAAGCATTCAACCGTCAGGAGAGCAACTAGGCGTTGTGTGCTGTGTGTGCATTGTGTAGTTTCCAATTTCAACATGATGCAAGTACATCTTAATTATTTATTATTTTGATGTACAGAAATGCATGAATCAGCATACATTCAAGCCTGTAACAGACTTCTTTGAGTAATATCCAAGTGTTCCTCCCACGGTTAAGGGCCTTGGGATTCCTGAGAGGTGCTACGTAACTCTCATTTGTTATAAGTTTGGTTCTTCTTCTTCTTCTTCTTCTTCTTCTTCTTCTTCTTCTTCTTCTTCTTCTTCTTCTTCTTCTTCTTCTTCTTCTTCTTCTTATATCAGGTCAGCTTGTGAGGGGTGTCTGTAGGCGTGTGTCTGCTGTTTGGTCCATGATGTGTCAGCAGGTGCCTTTGCACATCTTGCACCTGCACAATGTATGCTATCAGATGCAAGGTGTTGCAGGTATCCCAAACACCCACACACACACACACGCACGCACGCACGCACGCACGCACGCACGCACGCACGCACGCACGCACGCACATACATACATGCAAGCATGCATATAAATACATGCGCATCAAACATACAGCCGGGTTGCACAAATCCCTCTCCCCGTGAGGCGGTGTATTGATCGTTGGTTTGTCACCGGTGATCACCACAAGGGGAACACTGCTCACCACGAGGGGAACACTGCTCACCACGAGGGGAACACTGCTCACCACGAGGAGAACACTGCTCACCACGAGGGGAACACTGCTCACCACGAGGGGAACACTGCTCACCACGAGGGGAACACTGCTCACCACGAGGGGAACACTGCTCACCACGAGGGGAACACTGCTCACCACGAGGGGAACACTGCTCACCACGAGGGGAACACTGCTCACCACGAGGGGAACACTGCTCACCCTGCTCTCTGGGCCCTGAAGGACCAGCCCTTAAAGGAGACGTATTATGGTGTTCCCCAACAAGTAAAATTTGTATATGAGTTCCAGAAAACATATTTTTGAAGCTGTTTGCTTGATATATCTTTTAGAGAAAAAAACTTGCCTACCGCTATTCCCCTCTGCTTCAGGCCCTTCAGAATGCGATGTTTCTGGTGTCTGTAGCTTTAATGCAAATGAGCGGCTGCCCATTGACCAATGAGCTGTCAGACTGAACCACAGCATTGATTGTTGCCGTTTGCGGATTCCTGGAGCTCTATATCTATATAATATAATACAAAATATAATAATAATAATATTATATAATATATAGGTATTTATATAATATTATATCTAATATCACGGCGGAGCTGCTCGTCCGCTGGTCCACAAAATCTTAGCTATGCTCTGATTGGAGGGGAGTGGGAGCGTAATATTCAAATGTGCGCCCCCTTCCTATGTAGGAGGGGGCGCCGAAACTGACTCGCTCGTTTGGTAACTGCAGGCGGGTTACTTTCAGAAATGCATAACTCACTCAATAAATCATGTACAGACTTTTTTCAAAATTTGTAAGCATGTGGGAGCACCAGAGACCCAAAACAACACCCCAAATCCCAGGAAAGTGTTGTTTTCATAACATGTCCCCTTTAAAGGTCCAGGCCTAAAAGGATTAGCCCTTCATGGACCAGCCTTAAAGGACCCATTGAGCAGCACTCATAGGCGGCCTCACTCCTAACAACGCTTAAGCCTTGGGAACGTAAGTTATGCTTTATTCATTAGCTTGGTTTTACAGGAAATTGTTTATACTTTATTTAAATACATAACTTGAGTGAATGTTGACTGGATGGTATAGCATTTGAAGATGCGAGGGAGAGAGAGAGAGAGAGAGAGAGAGAGAGAGAGAGAGAGAGAGAGAGAGAGAGAGAAGGTGACACAAGCAGGGAAAAAGCTAGAGCAACACAGGAACACAGCAAACAAGGTTGGCTGTAATCTAATCTGAATCTTCATTCCCCTTGTATCCTTCCTTCATAATATTGGCTACATGTTTGAGATGAATACTTGTACTCTGTTCAGTGTTTTGGTGTATTCTATAAGAAACCTCAACATTGGCCCGGGCCCTCCGTCCTGAAGGGCCTCCTGCTGCAGTGCAACCCTGACGGCTCACAGTAGAAACATCTCTCTGTCCTGAAGGGGACGAGTTCAAATCATTTTTGGTTCTCATTTATCTCATTTATTAGTCTTCCTGTGGATAATGGAGCTGGGAGGTTGTTTATTTGTCTTTTGTTCTTCAAATAGCTATACTGTAAGCCGCCGACTCCCCTGTATAAACACCCTAAAAATACCTAACGAGATGCACATCAATTACGACGCGGGCTGGGATGAGAGTGCAGTTTTTGGAGCGCGTTGGTCACGACAACGAATGCTGATTCCTCCATATTGGGCCAGACGACCTCCGTATATTCTCATTAGCATCCCCCCCCCACCCCCCTCGGCTGTGTGGCTGTTTGTTTCCTTCTTCGTGTTCACTGACACAGACACGGTCCAATGGGCTGGGGAGCCCAGAGGTATAGTGAACATGGAGCATAGATAGGAACCACCATTCCTGAATCCCAGCGCCTCACTAATGTACACACTGTAACACACAGCAGGACCTGGCATTGGCAGGACTCAACACAGGGTCAGTCCTTTGCTTACGAGAGAGGTGAGCGTTAAGATACAAAACGACATGGCCATAAACAGGTTTCAAATATTAACCTCTTTTATAACCCTTTGATGGCCCCCCCCCCCCCCCCCCCCTCCCCCCCGCCCCCAATCAATAGCGTTGTGCTAGTGGCCGGGGCCGAGAGGTAGGTGTTGAAAAATTCATGAGGGCCGGTCCAAGGCAGGGGGCCAGAAAATGAAACCCTGTCCAGCCCATTGCTGAGTTGCAGCTGGAAACACGGTGGGGGGCGGAGAGGGGAGGCTTCAGGGTGGGTGTTGGCGAGTGTGTGTATGGGAAGGGTTTCAGTGTGTTCGTTGGTGAGTGTGCATGTGTATGGGAGGGGTTTTCAGTGTGTGTGTTGGCGCGTGTGTGTATGGGAAGGGTTTCAGTGTGTTCGTTGGTGTGCGTGTGTATGGGAGGGGGTTTCAGTGTGTGTGCCGGGCGCGTGTGCGTGTGTATGGGAGGAGTTTGAGTGTGTGCGTTGGCGGGTGTGTATTGGAGGGTTTGTCCTGTGGCGGGGGCTGGGTGAAATGTTAACAGGGCAGAATAAGTGAATACAAAAGGATTAGTGAAAGGATACGACTATACAAACTAACCAGTGGTATTTTTGTAAGAATAAATGTTTGATGTTGCAAAACACGATATATATATATTTTTTATTGTAATAATATTTCTCCATGCTCAAAGGAATGTTTAAAAAAAGAATAATGATACGGAAAACGTAGTGAGAGGGTATGGGTTTCTAGCTGTGTGTCTGACATGAGGTCATTTCATCTGGAGCTCCTGCTGGGAGCACACCGGGAGCCCGCTGACACTCAGGGCGTTGTTGAGCACTAGGGAGAGAGGAACTGGAAGATGGTGGGCAAGACATTTATAGAGTTAGAGAGAGATACAGGGGGACATAGGGCCCATATCAAAACTTAAATCAAGATTTGATCTGTCATCTTTGTTCTGTCTTCCAGGCACTAATTATGTGTTGACATGTGGAGAAAAATATGAACTGTCTTTCGTCCATCTTTTTCAAGTACCAGTGCTCAAATCTTTATTTTCGTTTTAAATGTGTTGGTATGTCTTTTGACCTGAGTAGAGTAATATATATATATACAAAATACAAAATAAGGTGATAAAAATAAAACAGGTGTAATATCCTACGTAATTTTGAGTCCATGCCAACCAGTATGAACGAAAGATGTGCTGTTTTGGGCACATTGTGGAAGGGCCTTTTGGGATGTGGTTCCCATGAGGGCCCAGGGGGCATGCTGCTCCAGCTGGGGGTGTTGGGGGGGGGCTCTGGGCAGTGGTGAAGGCTGACGACCGTGTCTGAGAAAGGGTTCAGCTCCTCCACACAGAGTAGAAGGGCTCAGTGTGTGCCACCCGCTCATTATAATGCTCATCCTCTACGACGGGTACTACTAAAATAAACATCCAAAAGTTGGCGTGAGCTGTAACCATCAGGATCACTCACCCCTCCTCCCCTCTCAAAATCTCAGCCCAAAGACAGGTTGTTTTTCATTTTCCTGAAACAATTGAGTTCATTTTAAGAGAGATATAGATAAGACCATTCACAGGGTATTGGGGAGGAACGTGGAGAGTTAAACAGAGAAGAGTTGAACAACAGAGGCTTCAACCATATTCGCTATATATCGCTCCCAATGCCTGACTGATATTTATTTTTGAAACATAAAACGTGGGTATCAGGATGGTCTCTTTATCGCCGTTTGACCAAAATATGATCAGACATTTTCGTTCACACACTGTCCATATGGCTGATTATCTAGAACCAATGACACATGATATTCCTTGAATGAAACACATCCATATAGAGGATGACAGCCGCAGACGATGGATGTTTTAAGAGAGAGCTGCAGTTAGTTCTACCTCTGCCAGGTAGGCTAGGGCTCAGACAACAAGAACAAATATCAAACACAACAACAGCCCCGACCAAAGTCCATCAACAGCCCTTTGCCGGCCTGTGGGGTGAGCCATCATTAACCGTCTCACTCTTACACACACATCACAGAGCCGCCGCGAACTCCCGCCGCTGCCGCCGTTATGCTAGCCAACCGCTAGCCGAACGGCTGTGTGTTGGGCACCGATGCCCCGGCAGCAGGTTGCGGTCTCACCTGTCAGCCTTGGGTGAGCTACACCGTACACAGCAGTGTGTCCAACGTTCACACACATCCCAAATACACCACTGCCTGCGATTGAACAACAACACCGCATGAATGATTGCATCTCACTGCGAGTTCGGTCATTAAAGGAAGATCCCACACAGCCAAGTGAATGCATTGTTCTGCTGGATGGCATCGTGAAAAGGCCCATTTGGATCTAAGTAAATACAGGCTTTAAGTAGTAGAAGTTGGGGCGCCATGTGGCTCAGGACTTATAGCGAGTTGGCTGGTAACCTGAAGGTTGCCAGTTCGGTCCCCGTCTCCTCCTAGGTGAGTGTCGAGGTGTCCCTGAGCACGATGCCTCACCCTGAATGCTTTGAATGCTGACCAGCTGGCTGTCGCCCTGCGGGGTTGACACCGCCGTCAGTGTGTGAATGTCTGCATGAATGGGTGAATGTTTGGCAATATTGTAAAGCGCTTTGAGTCCCCCTTAGAAAATAACTGTTTTAATTCAGTCCATTTACCATTTATCAAGTGTGAGTGTACATGTGAGCGTCTTAGAGTACCATATTAAGAGCTATATAAATTTCATTTATTATTATTATTATTATTATTATTATTATTATTATTATTATTATTATTATTATTATTATTATTATTATTATTATTATTATTATATGTGTGATAATGAGATAAAGAGATAAAGTCTAGGCCTAGTAATAGTAGCACTAATATAGCAGTAAGAATACAATTGTGCACAGTAATAGTCATAGTAGACAAGGTGAGGCAGGCTAGCCTTTTGTTTTAAGCTGGAGATGTAAGAGTTGAGCAGGATGCTTTAACGCCATCAACCGTCCATCAACCACTTCTTCTCTCTCTCGTTGCTGTTTGAAGTAAAAGACAAGACAGAAAGAATAGCTTTGCCATTGATTAGAGAGAGCATCCTGGAAAACAGGCATGGCAGAAATAGCTTCCCCATTGATCTTAAATGGAACATTAATCTATTTTTATCAATTTTGTGAGAGAGCCAGACAGGAGAAAAAACACCGAAACATACGACTGCATGGTTTAACACACAAAACTTCCAGAAAATCGCATTTTAAGTTGGTAGAAAAAGTTACTTTTAAAAGAGAGGCAGCATGAAATAATAATGATCCTACATATTAGCGTGACATGAACATAGCTGGTGGCGCCGTGGGCCACACAGACACACATAAACACACACACACACACACACACACACACACACACACACACGCACACACGCACGCACACACACACACACACACACACACACACACACACACACACACACACACACACACACACACACACACACACAGTAGTCACATAGTTCTCCCTGAGCGCTATACACACCCAGTTCATCTGAGCATGTGCAGACAGACTTGTAGGCCTGCCAGGAAATGGTTTAGTGGTAACACTTTACAATAAGGTACACAAAAATGTGGGTAGTTACTGAGTAACAAATGAGCAACGAATGATGAATGAACAGGGCCCTAACGGGGCCCTACCTGGTGCCCAAAGTGACAGTTATTCAGTATTCAGTTACTACTGAGGAGTTACTGGTAAACAGACTAGGGGATACTGTATTTGTTACTGAGTAACAAATGATGAATGACTGGGGCCCTAACCGGGGTCCTAACTGGGGCCCTAATGCCGCTTTTCCACTGCATGGTACCAGCTCGACACGACTCGACTCGACTCGACTCAGCTCGCCTTTTTTGCGTTTCCACCGCGAAAACATGGTATCTGGTACCTGAAGTGGCTGCTTTTTCTAGTACCGCCTCGCTCTAGGTTCCAAGCGGCTGAGCCGATGCTAAAAGGTGACGCCGGCAGACGGCCGGCCACTGATTGGCCAGAGAGTGTGACGAAGTCACGAGAGCGACATGGCCACCATGCTGGTAACAGCCATAGCAGCGCCGCAGCCAACATATTCCACTTCTTCAACATGCCAGCTAATAATACGAACACGAATACCATCGCATCGATGTTCTCCATTGTTGTTATGTGGGTTCTGTCCATGTGTGGGTTACGTAGGTGTTGTTTGCGTCGCGTACAAAAATACGTCACGGCCCTTTCGCGCAGCCGACCCCGCCCACGTCCCGGAGGTACTATTTGCGGTGGAAAAGGACCCGCGCTGCTACCGTGTCGAGTCGTGTCGAGTCGTGTCGTGTCGAGTCGAGCTACATGTGCGGTGGAAAAGCGGCATAAGTGACAGTTATTCAGTAACTACTGAGGAGTTACTGTAAACAGACTAGGGGATACTGTATTATGGTTCAAAAAGCTTATCTACTGGTGAACGAATGATTCAAAAAGCTTCACTACTGGTAAAAAAATGATTAAAAAATCTTCACTACTGGTAAACGAATGGTAAACAAATGATTCAAAAAGCTTAACTACTGGTGAACAAATGGTTCAAAAAGCTCAACTACCGGTGAACGAATGGTTCAAAAAGTGTAACTACTGGTGAACGAATGATTCAAAAAGCTTGACTACTGGTAAACGAATGGTAAACAAATTATTTAAAAATTGTAACTACTGGTGAACGAATGATTCAAAAAGCTCAACTACTGGTGAATGAATGGTTAAAAAATTGTAACTACTGGTGAACGAATGATTCAAAAAGCTCAACTACTGGTGAATGAATGGTTAAAAAAATTTAACTACTGGTGAACGAACGATTCAAAAAGCTTAACTACTGGTGAACGAATGGTTTGCGGAAGAGTAACAACTCAGTATGATGCATGACTTTACATGACGGTACATAAAAAGCTTCACTACTGGTAAACGAATGGTGAACGAATGATTAAAAAGCTTTACTACTGGTGAACGAATGGTTCGTGAATGAGTAACAACTCGTCATCAGTCCGATCCAGCTCTACCAGTTCATCCAGTGTGGGACCCAAGCCAGCCCTCAACAGCGCTTGGAACCAAGGACGGCAGGATTAAAGCGTGCCCTGCAGAGGTGGACAATTGCTTTTAAGATTTTAACATTACTAGTGCAACAACTTTTAACATTACTACCGCCACATAATAAATCTTAAATATGAATATTAATGTATGTATTGTGAATAGCTTTATTCAAATATGACAATCAACCCGTCTGTGCCCTGTTAATTTAATAACTATTTGTGAAATCCTAGGAAAATACAGCTGCTATCATAATAAATTGGTCAGTTTGCTAATTCACAGAATGATTAATTAATACAGTATCCCCTAGTCTGTTTAACAGTAATTCCTCAGTAGTTAGTGACTAACTGTCACTCAGGGCCCCAGTTAGGGCCCCAGTTGTTCATCATTCGTTACTCAGTAATGAATACACTAGTCCCCTAGTCGTTTACCAGTAACTCCTCACTAGTTAATGAATAACTGTCACTTAGGGCCCCAATTAGGGCCCCAGTTAGGGCTCAAGTTGTTCATCATTCGTTACTCAGTAACGAATAGAGTAGTCCCCTAGTCTGTTTACCAGTAACTCCTCACTAGTTTCTGAATAACTGTCACTTAGGGCCACGTTAGGGCCCTGGTTGTTCATCTTTCGTTGCTCATTCGTTCCTCAGTAACAACCCACGTTTTTGCGTACCTTATTGTAAAGTGTTACCGGTTTAGTCAGCAGGAAGTTGCTGTTGTGTGTCCACCAGAAACACCTGGCTTCAAGGATCTCACGGCACACTGATCCCCCAGGAGGACCATCGAGTCAGATGGATTCTACTACCTAACCCAGAAATCACTGATCAAACTTCAGATTAATAATTGAATAATAAATAATTTAGTTCTGGTGGCATAGAAAATTTAGAAATCCCTTCAGTTTGCTATGTTCCTCTGTTCCTCCATAGGGCAAGGGCCACATCTAGTTCTGGTTCCTCCTGTACATCTGAACAGCCCTCTCTGAGAACGGGAAAGCACTAATTAAGATTACCCAGACAGAAAACATGGTAAATAGATAAAGACAGATGAAACCAAACATTGTGGGTGAGATGGAAGTGAGAGAGAGAGAAGTGACAGGTGGAGGCGGAGAGAAACAGACCGGGGAGGGCCTGACGCCTATAGCTTGATTACTATCTGAGACAAGGAGGTTTGGTGGCAGAGCAACAGAGAGCTTTAGAAAAAGAGAGAGCAGGGGATAGAGAGAGAAAGAGAGAGAGAGAGAGAGAGAGAGAGAGAGGAGGAGAAAGAGAGAGAGAGAGAGAGAGAGAGAGAGAGAGAGAGAGAGAGAGAGAGAGAGAGAGAGAGAGAGAGAGAGAGAGAGAGAGAGAGAGAGAGAGAGAGAGAGAGAGAGAGAGAGAAACCAACGCAAGACTTAAATTGAAAAAAAAGCTAAAAAATGACATGCCGGCAGACAGATGTGTGATGAGGAGCTCTAGCTAGCTCAGCCTCCATGTGGAGGAGACCCACCTGGGCTGGCAGTAGCCGTGCCCAGATGGTTCTTTGTTCCTCACATCCAGGCCTAATGAGCAGACAGGGGCCAGGCCAATAGGAGGAGGAGAAGACGTGTTCATGCGAGGAGCAGGGAGCAAAGCGGGGCAAAACATTTGGTCATGGGAGGGAAATGGTGGGCGGGTTGGTGGGAATGATTGTCTGGCACTGACACGAGTAGGTTAGTACTGATTAGGTCTCGTTTAGGAGTGGGCGACGGCAGCCAAACACCTGGGCAACGCAGGGAGGATCACTGGGATGAGGGCGTGTTCACGGCACAGCTTTAATGTGTTCAATTATGAATCGAATTATCAATTCCTAATGCATAAAAGGATTTCCAATAAGATATTTAAGTGTAGCAATAGATTGATTGATTAGATCCCATGCTTTACTCAGGAACAGTACAACTTTAATAGACTTCACCAATGCTACCTTCCTTTATTCTGACGGTTCCTTCCCTTTGGTGTGGGCAGAAGAAGTTGTTTAGATTGTGTACTTAAGTAGTTTCATCAGCATACATCTGCACACCGGTTTGAGATTAAAAGACTGCTTTTATCATTTCATAATCTTTGGGAGAACCATCAGCCAACTAAACACGCCCAACTACCAATAATAGACTAGAATTCAAACTATAGACTAATTGGTCTTTGTGTGTAACAACACAAAGAAATCATTATTGCTATGCTTGTTTATATAGGGCCAGGTGCACAACCTTCATAATACACAATTCTGAATGGAAAAGGGTTTTCTCAAAGTACATGTCATCTCCGACACCACGGGGGGTCAGACATCAGTGAAGCCCAGGATTACTCTGTTCAACCGAGGCTGACTTTGTCAAAGCAAAGGTCTAATTTCCCATTTGCTGTAATGATAATGTGCTGCTAGTAGTAATCATGTTGCAATACATAATTATGATTCCAGAGGCAAATCTGCTTCTAAATACTCATTGGGATTCATCCGTTGGTGAAGGGTAATTACTCATTGGTGAAACAGTGCACATTATAAAGTGTTATAAAGTTTATTCTCCAATGTAACAGAAGGTGAGATTAGGCGGTCATAGACGCATCAGGGATTCTGTTTAGTAGGTGTTTGGTGGTCATCCCTAGCATTGGACCCACTGTGTTAATATTCCTCCTGGCCTGTGTGCATTCTCCTCCTCTCCTCCTCTCTCCTTATCTCCTCCTCCCCTCCTCTCTCCTTATCTCCTCCTCCCCTCTTCTCTACTCCTCCCCTCTTCTCTACTCCTCCCCTCCTCTCCTCCTCCACTCTCCTCCTCCCCCTCTTATCCTCTCCCCCTTTCCCATTTCCTATGGTGGTGAGGGGGTGGTGGTGATGGTGGTGGTAGTGGTGGTGGTGGTGGTGGTGTTGGGGGTGGTGCTGGTAGTGGTGGTTATGGTGGTGGAGGTGGTGGTGCTGGTAGTGGTGGTGGTAGGGTGGTAGGATGGTGGTGGTGGTGGTGGTGGTGGGGGAGGTGGTGGTGGAGGTAGAGGTGGTGGTAGGGTGGTGGTAGGGTGGTAGGATGATGGAGGTGGTGGTGGTGGTGGAGGTGGTGGTGGTGGTGGTAGGGTTGTGGTGGTGGAGGTGGTGCTGGTGGTGGTGCTGGTGGTGGAGGTGGTGGTAGGGTGGTGGTGGAGGTGGTAGTGGTGGAGGTGGTGGTAGGGTGGTGGTGGTAGGGTGGTGGTGGTGGTGGTGGTGGTGGTGGTGGTGGAGGTGGTAGGGTGGTGGTGGAGGTGGTGGTAGGGTGGTGGTGGTGGTAGGGTGGTGGTAGGGTGGTGGTGGTAGGGTGGTGGTGGTGGTGGTGGTGGAGGTGGTAGGGTGGTGGTGGAGGTGGTGGTAGGGTGGTGGTGGTGGTGGTAGTGGTGGAGGTGGTGGTAGGGTGGTGGTGGTGGTGGTAGTGGTGGAGGTGGTGGTAGGGTGGTGGTAGGGTGGTGGTGGTAGGGTGGTGGTGGTGGTGGTGGTGGAGGTGGTAGGGTGGTGGTGGAGGTGGTGGTAGTGGTGGAGGTGGTGGTAGGGTGGTGGTAGGGTGGTGGTGGTAGGGTGGTGGTGGTGGTGGTGGTGGAGGTGGTAGGGTGGTGGTGGAGGTGGTGGTAGGGTGGTGGTGGTGGTGGTAGTGGTGGAGGTGGTGGTAGGGTGGTGGTAGGGTGGTGGTGGTGGTGGTGGTGGTGGTGGTGGAGGTGGTAGGGTGTTGGTGGTAGGGTGGTGGTGGTTGGGTGGTGGTGGTAGGGTGGTGGTGGTGGTGGAGGTGGTAGGGTGGTGGTGGTAGGGTGGTGGTGGTGGTGGTGGTGGTGGTGGAGGTGGTGGTGGTGGTAGGGTGCTGGGTGGAGGTGGTGGTGGTGGTGGTGGTGGTGGTAGGGTGGTGGTGGAGGTGGTGGTGGTGGTGGTGGGTGGTAGGGTGGTGGTGGAGGTGGTGGTGGAGGTGGTGTTAGGGTGGTGGTAGGGTGGTGGTGGTGTTGGTGGAGGTGGTGGTAGGGTGGTGGTGAGGGTGGTGAGGGTGCTTGAGGTGGTGGTGGTGATGGTGGTGGTATAGTGCTGGTAGTGGTGGTGGTAGGGTGGTAGGATGGTGGTGGTGGTGGTGGTGGTGGGGGAGGTGGTGGTGGAGGTAGAGGTGGTGGTAGGGTGGTGGTAGGGTGGTAGGATGATGGAGGTGGTGGTGGTGGTGGAGGTGGTGGTGGTGGTGGTAGGGTTGTGGTGGTGGAGGTGGTGCTGGTGGTGGTGCTGGTGGTGGAGGTGGTGGTAGGGTGGTGGTGGAGGTGGTAGTGGTGGAGGTGGTGGTAGGGTGGTGGTGGTAGGGTGGTGGTGGTGGTGGTGGTGGTGGTGGTGGTGGTGGAGGTGGTAGGGTGGTGGTGGAGGTGGTGGTAGGGTGGTGGTGGTGGTGGTAGTGGTGGAGGTGGTGGTAGGGTGGTGGTAGGGTGGTGGTGGTAGGGTGGTGGTGGTGGTGGTGGTGGTGGAGGTGGTAGGGTGGTGGTGGAGGTGGTGGTAGGGTGGTGGTGGTGGTGGTAGTGGTGGAGGTGGTGGTAGGGTGGTGGTGGTAGGGTGGTGGTGGTGGTGGTGGTGGTGGTGGTGGAGGTGGTAGGGTGTTGGTGGTAGGGTGGTGGTGGTTGGGTGGTGGTGGTAGGGTGGTGGTGGTGGTGGAGGTGGTGGTGGAGGTGGTAGGGTAGTGGTGGTAGGGTGGTGGTGGTGGTGGTGGTGGTGGTGGTGGTAGGGTGGTGGGTGGAGGTGGTGGTGGTGGTGGTGGTGGTGGTAGGGTGGTGGTGGAGGTGGTGGTGGTGGTGGTGGTGGTAGGGTGGTGGTGGAGGTGGTGGTGGAGGTGGTGTTAGGGTGGTGGTAGGGTGGTGGTGGTGTTGGTGGAGGTGGTGGTAGGGTGGTGGTGAGGGTGGTGAGGGTGCTTGAGGTGGTGGTGGTGATGGTGGTGGTATAGTGGTGGTGGTGGTGATGGTGGTGGAGGTGGTGGTAGGGTGGTGATGGTGGTGGAGGTGGTGGTGGTGGTGATGGTAGTGGTGGGGGTGGTGGGGGTGGGGGTGGTGGGGGTGGGGATGGTGGGGGTGGCAGTCCAGGCTGCTTCTCTGAAGGACGTCAGAAGAGTTTCAAAGGCGACAACAAATCAAACTGTTCCCTGAATCTAATATCAAACAGGCCCAGCGTCAGCACTTATTAGAGAAATCTGATTCTATACCCACCCGCCCCCTCTCTCTCTCTCTCTCTCTCTCTCTCTCTCTCTCTCTCTCTTCCATCCCCTCATCCCTCCTCACTCCTACTCCCCCCTCCTTC
>NC_044066.1:2530000-2545000 GCF_902167405.1 Gadus morhua
ATGCTGTATACACACAGACACACACGCACACTCACGCACACAAACACACACGCGCTGGGGTTGATGAAGAGCAGTGCAACCGTGACCCTGGTGGTTCGGTAGACTCGCGTCCACTTAGATAATTACTCGTGATCAAGGGTCCTCCCAGCTGTCATAGCTGCCTGGTGAAGCTGCCTGTTCAAAAGGACTCAAACTCATTGGCTTGAGCTGAAAGGAACTCTACACACGGGCCCGTATTCACATCCAATAAGCCCCAGTGTGGTGCGCATACCCGGGTAGGGGTTAGGGATGGGGGGGAGGGGGGGGGGGTTGGAAGCCTGACTTATTTAATATGAACAATGAAAGATCAAGCCTGCCTTCAACCTTCATCCACAGGGCCGTGGACCCTAAACACACGGCGCACTTTCGCATACTCATTATGAGGGAGGGAGGAAGGGGCTGGAGTACGGATGGGACTCGGCCGGCGTTCTTTCTCCTCTGCCACCCCCGGACCCTGGCTCAGGGCAGTCCAGACAGCGAGGTGTTTAGAAGGCCAGCAGGCCCTTCCTCCACTTCCACGGTTTGGATGGCACTTAATGTACGCACTCATTGAATGTTGTACTTAGTTATAGGCCCAATCCCATTTCTACCCCTTACCCCTTCCCCTTACCCCTTAAAAACAAGGGGGAGGGGTAAGGGGAAGGGGTAAGGGGTAGAAATGGGATTGGGCCATAGTACTTAGTTGTAGTAGTTGTGTAGCATCTTGTCCTGGCTATCTTTGTTGTATACAGGGAATGGGTTAACCTAGTGATTGTTGGCGCTTGCACTTGGTTCTATTTCCATCCTTATTGTACCGACAGCGATGTAAGGTTTTCTCTCCTTCTGCTGAAAAATGTACTTGTTATAAGTCTCTTTGGATAAAAGAGTCTGCTAAATGCCCTAAATGCAATTGTTAATCCATGATGTCACTTGAGTGACAGAGTAGTCTGCCTACATAAGTGGGTTTCAACCCACTTATCTTACCATGAGACCCTCTAGCCCACCCAATAGAGTACATCCACGCTTTTTTTGACATAATATGCAAAAAAAGTATTTTATGCTAGATCATTCAATCCTGATCCAAGCCGATATGATGTTTCCCAAACTAATAGAGACACGTCAATACTTGGAGATTTGAAACGCATCTACTTTGTTTGGTGTCTACATTCTTCTTTCCCACCACCATCAGCATACTCTCAGGCTGTCCCCCCCCTGCGATAGATTGCCTTATCGAGGGTCACGGAAACGGGCCAAGAAACATTCTGCACAACAGGGACATTACGCAGAGCGCCGTGTTGGGCTGGGTCCAATCTTCAGACCCAATTTCCTCAATAAAACGTCCACTTAGCGCACGCGGCTCCACTGGCCGATAAACCATGCATAATGAGGGAGGTAATGCAGCCCAGAGACCGCATTACCTTACATGCTTATCCTGTGTGTGTGTGTGTGTGTGTGTGTGTGTGTGTGTGTGTGTGTGTGTGTGTGTGTGTGTGTGTGTGTGTGTGTGTGTGTGTGTGTGTGTGTGTGTGTGTGCGTGTGTGTGCGTGTGTGTGCGTGTGTGTGTGTGTGTGTGAAGATCATTTTACCCATGCTTTGTAATAAATTTATTATTTATGATTATTTAGTTCATAAAGAGGCACAAAGGTCTGATAATGCAATGTGGTCTTTGTTTTCTAGTTGTTTGTTTTTACAATGAATGGAATGCATTGTTCCGATATTATTGTAGCAATATATTGGCGATACAAAAGGGGAAGGACAGGTAAGTTGGTAAGGTTATGTCAGTAAGGCCCTAAAAATGTAGTCAGTATCAGTAGCAGAACTGTTCAATAGCCACTTTGAGTTAGTATTGGTAATAGTGCCTGAGGTGCATATGCGTGTGATGTTATTTTAGGATTGTCTACTAATTAAAAACTTAAACTGACAATGAGTACCCAAATGATAAAAAAAACACAAAATCATATTTTAGAAAGTTCATTGCATTATGAGCTTGGCTGGCTGTGATGGACATCCTGTATTTTCTGTTTATGTCCCAGTTCTAGAAGGACTAAGGGGGTATGGAAGATGCTTTTAAAGGACCAGAAATCTCCAAACACACCTCAAGACTTTTAGTTTGAAATGATAATGTCCTATCTGATGTCATCATCATGCTTTGCTGCATCGTTTTACATTTACATTTAGGGCGTTTAAAAGGTGTTTTCATCCAAAGCAACTTAAAATAAGTACATTTGTCAGAAGAAGAGAAACAATATAACGCTGTCGGTACAGTAAAGATGTTAATAGAACCAAGTGCAAAGCACTGACAATCGCTAGGTTAACCCATTCCCCGTATACAACAGAGATAGATAGGATAAGATGCTATCCAACTAAGTACTTTAACTAAGTACGACATACAATAAGTGTGTATATAATTTCCATATAAGTGCCAGGACGTACAACATACAATAAGTAGGAGGTGTGGAGGGAGGCTATGCCGAGTCTAAGGCCCAATCCCATTTCTACCCCTTACCCCTTCCCCTTACCCCTTCAAAACAAGGGGGAGGGGTAAGGGGAAGGGGTAAGGGGTAGGAATGGGATTGGGCCTTAGTGAACTCTGAACAGGCAAGTCTTGAGTCTATTGTGGCCAGCTGACCTCCCATGTTGTCAGGACAGAGAATCAAGAGCCCTGTTAATGCTACTGCAACTAACATTAACACACCAACTGGTAGGGAGATGGATGAGAGGATGATGATATCGATGGATGGATGGATGAATGAAAGGATGGATGGATGGATGGATGGAAAAATGATTGAGAGGATGAAGGATGAATTAAGATGGATGGATAGTTTGGAGGAATGCATGAAAAGATTTGATGAATCAATGGATGTAGTGTTTCCAGAACGTCTGAACCATTAAGTATACTGTTAATAACAGTATACTTAATGGTCTAATATCTATTTATAAACTATTTAATAAGACCTTTAAGTTCTACGACTACACTGACTCCACCTATTCTTTCACTGCAGTGGTACTGCACACCCAGCAGCCTCATCCCACTCCCCAAGCCCATCGCCAGTTAGTTGAAAGAGTCGGTCCATGGCAACCTCCAAAACACATTCAGTAGCTTTCAGCACATTGCCTGAAGCACAGAGTACAGAAGGATGGAGGGAGGGAGGGAGGGAGGGAGGGGGGGGGAGGGAAGGAGGGAGGAAGGGAGGGGGAGGGAGGGAGCCATCTCCAGCTGGCGGCCCCTGGGATCGGCCCGCAGCCGCCCAGCCCCACTCTGCCAGCCCAGCCGTCCCAGGCCCCATGCTCCTTGAAGGTGGGGGGGAGAGGGAGTCCTCGCCCTGGCTGTTCCCGGCCCTCCCGAGGGCTACCACCACGGCCCGGCTGTCAAGCCTCAGCGCAACATCCGGCAGGCAGCCCTGCAACGGCCATGTCCAGGGAGACCCCCACCAGGCACGACCACAGCCCAGGCTCCAGGCGCGACCACAGCCCAGGCTCCAGGCACGACCAAAGCCCAGGCTCCAGGCACGACCACAGCCCAGGCTCCAGGCACGACCACAGCCCAGGCTCCAGGCACGACCACAGCCCAGGCTCCAGGCACGACCACAGCCCAGGCTCCAGGCACGACCACAGCCCAGGCTCCAGGCACGACCACAGCCCAGGCTCCAGGCACGACCACAGCCCAGGCTCCAGGCACGACCACAGCCCAGGCTCCAGGCAACCTGTACATTAAAACAACTCTTAGCAATTTAACACAGCCCTAATCTAGCATCTCATCCTAACTATCTTTGTTGTATACGGGGAATGGGTTAACGTAGCGATTGTTAGTGCTTGGTACTTGGTTCTATGAACATCCTTACTGTACCACCAGCCATATATTGTTGCTGTTTTACCTTCTTCTGACAAAGGTTGTTTCACCTTCTTCTTACTTATTGTAAGCAGTGATGGGAATAACGGCGTTATAAATAATGGCGGTACTAACGGTGTTACTTTTTTCAGTAACGAGTAATCTAACAGATTGCTCTTCCCATCATTATAACGCCGTTACCGTTACTTCCTAAAAATGTGGGGCGTGTTTTCATCGACCCACTAGATCTCGCTCTCTCTCTTTACTGTTCTTCATTGGTTAGTGGGTACGAGACAATCGCATTAATGATAACGATTGGCTGAGGTATAGTAACATGTCACGGTAAGCCAATCAGAGGTAGAGTTGGGAGGGTTTTGTTTACACACATTCGAAAGCACGCATAGTCGGACACACGACGCAAGTGAGTCAACGTGAAACTGGAATGGCAAACCCAAGTAATCCCAAAACAGCCCTCTGGAAGGGAAGCCATTACTTTTCCCTCCAAGAAATTAAAAGAAAGAGTGTAAGCGTGAAATGCACATTATGCCACGTCGGTCATAATGTGTCAATTAATTCAAACATCTTTCAACGTTGCGTGCTTCCGTGCATTCCATGCTTCCGTGCATAAACATGCATATGTATTTTGAGTTCCGTTAAAGAGGGGTGGGGGTGGACATGGGGTCCAAATTATTTGACACATTTGATCATTTAACAATGTACTTGAAAGTAACGCAATAGTTACTTTTATTTGTAAAGGAGTAACTACTATTTTTGGGAGAAGTAACTAGTAACAGTAACTAATTACTTTTTCAAGTAATTTGCCCAACACTGATTGAAAGTCACTTTGGACTAAAGCATCTGCTAAATGCCCTACATTTATATGTAATAAACTGACTGAAGACTCACATAGCTAATGAGAACAGCATCAAAATGCAATACTAATGTACTCATTTACACCTGTTGTTTTGTTGCATATTTACTTCATTCACACCCGTTGCCTTCTCTTCAGCGCACAGCGCTGAAGAGAACAGGAGAACACAAGGCTCTCTGGACGGGCTGGGTTGCTGATTCCATCCTCCCTCTCGACAATACACTTGGCAAACCATAACCCAACCAGTTGTTGTTTACTCTCTGGTGGATTGAGCGGTGGATTGAAAGCATAACACTCAAAGAGGTTTATAACTCACGTATAACAATGTGGAGCACACACACACACACACACACACACACACACACACACACACACACACACACACACCCACAAGCCGGTTCATCGCTACACTATCAGTATGGGTACTGTTAATGAGTGTTGTTGTGCTTGACCGTAATTCTCTCTCTATGAGTGCATTGGAAGTAAGGTGTGGTGTGGGACGAGGTGTGTATGTGTGCGTGTGTGTGCGTGTGTGTGCGTGTGCGCGTGTGTGCGCGTGTGCGTGTGTGTGTGTGTGTGTGTGTGTGCGCGAGAGCACATGCATGTTTGTATATATTTTTTCGTGTCTGTGTATGTGTGTGTGCGAACACAAATGTGCGTGTGAGTGTGTATGTGCATGTTTGTGTCTGTGTGTGTGCTTATCTTTTTGAGTGCGCGTGTCTATGTGTATGTATGCATGTGTGCATGTGTGTGTGTGTGTGCGTGTATGCTCGCGTGTGCATGCGTGCGTGTGTGCTCGCGTGTGCATGCGTGCGTGTGTGTTTGTGTATGTGTGTGTGTGTGGAGGGGGGATTAAAGTGAACGCAGTGGGGACCTGTGGCATGAGGAGAAACGGAAGGAAAGGCCGTCTCTAGTGCGCACGGCAACCGATTATTTCTGTCTTTCTTTTTCTCTCTCTCTCTATTTCTTTTGTATTTCATCACCCTTTTTGCGATGCAGGACGAATGAGGTAGGGAGGGAAGGGGGGGGGGGGGGGGGGGGGGGGGGGGGGGGGGGGGTGGGGGTGGTCCGCTGTCAGGATGAAGGGAGAGAGAGAGGGTGGAATTAATACCCACAAAAAATAGTGAATGGTGCGATTGACCTTGTTTGCCTTTGGTTCAGTCGTACGGAAAAATTGTTTAATGATATGGTATGTGTAAGAAATGTGCAAGTAGTATACCTTAAAGTTGGCTGAACAAATCCGTCCATACAATATCTCCAGAATGGAGTCTATTTTTTAGTTTTAAATCCATGATTTAAACTGTGCTAACGTGAACTTTGATTCCAGCTCTACACCTGAAAGAGGAGGATGGCTAACAGAGAACCACTCAGCCGCGTGGCTTCAGGGCCGCGGCTATAGATTACCAAGTGGTTTAACAACTTTACCCCATAAAATAATTTGAATATTAAGAATTGGAGAAATGTGAGAGTTGAGCCTGCCGACCTAACAGGAACATAGGAGTGGCCCCAGGGTCAGACACACACACACACACACACACACACACACACACACACACACACACACACACACACACACACACACACACCCTGCCCCACAATAACACACACACACACACACACACACACACACACACACACACACACACACACACACACACACACACACACACACACACACACACACACACACACACACACACACACACACACACACACACACACACACACACACACAGAAATGTCAATTTGACATTTCTGCTGGACGGTGCATTCTGTGGTTACCGTAACCAGCACGATGTATCAGAGAGCCGTTTTTCAAACCCACTGAAGAAGAACATGCAAATATTCAGTCATTCATTTTTCCTGCAGCGGAGCCCCTGGTAGAGTTCTCTCCCACCCACCCTTACAGTTGGCTCAAGCGCTGCTGTCAACGCAATGCCAAGGCTTATCAACATGTGCATGCTGGTGAGGCAACCCAGTCTCACACCTACATGTACAATAGCTATGTTGGTCCTGAGCAGAAAATGCAGTGGTCTTACAATAACCACTCGTGAGATGAATGTGAGATCCCTACATTTTATTATTTTCTATAGGCCAAAACAAACAAGGTATTTGCCATTTATTTTATTCTCAGTGGAAAATGCCATGTTTTGATATAGATTCGGCATTAAAATGTGTTTTGATAAAACAATCACTAAATTATTTAAGTGATTGTATATTTAGTTTTCTAGTAATTAAAAATATATTTTCGGTCCCGCAAGAAAATTGGTAGACGCCAGTGTTTTCTATCGTGGTTGCTATGGACACTGCTATCACTGAAAATGCCATTAGTTCATCTTCTGCAACATGCACACATATCCTGTATTTAATAGATTTACGTTTTATATGAACACAATATTCTGAATGTCCCCTGAGAAGTTTTATTCTTGGTTCCTGTGATTTGAGCGTGACGCTGTGATGAAAAACATTAATGCATAAAATGTAAGCACAGTTCAGGTTGCTTACAAGTTTATGAGTTCTATGTAAATGTTCATTTACACAAACCTAGATGAGGATTTATACACAATGGTGTACTTCAGGCATTTACTCATCTAAAGATAAACGATTTAGCCGTAAATAGTTCCACTGGCTAGGAAATAGACACATATTTCAAGGTGCCTTTTGAAGGCAAACCGCAGTTAACCCTTTAATTAGGATGGTGCTGCATGCAGCGCTCAACTATTGTGTTTCTTAGACTTCTTTCTTTCTTTCTTTCTTATTCTCGACAAATTTTGGGATCCAACTCTTTCCACAATATTTATCCTAGAGTCTACATTCCACTTTTAAAATGTTAATATACACTTAATATCGCACGCTACCATTCAATTATTAAAAATATTTTTTAACTTTTTAAGATATCTACTTTTGAAACTTCAACTACTTCAGACTTTGTAACTTTGTCCATTGTTTACCGTTAACCTTCTTTCACACATTTAACAAATCAACACAGTTTGATCTTCAAATATATCCAAACCGATTTTCTATATCATTTATACTTTTTTTCTAAATCAACAGTGTAATATCATACCCGCTTCGCACATTACAGATAGTCATCCGTTGAGGCTAGAGCGTGATGACGTCACAGGCTCCATCTTGGGCTAGAGCGGGTCACAAACCATTTCGGACGTTGCGGAGCCTAAACAACGTCAATAATAAACCTAAAAAAACGATGTCAAGCCTAAACGATTATGTTATTTCTTGTTACACGTGCGCTAGAATGATTATTCCATTGGAAATATGATTCCATTGCAAATTAGACTCTGTTCAAATCCCTTCACTTCATTTAAGCCATTTCACATTTCTTTACGTATTAAACTATGTGGCTTTACTAAAACATATTTTCAAGCTCACTTTGCACTACAGCACTCACCGCATTTTCTGCAGGAAATGCGTTTTCTAGTTAATAAATTACTTTTGTAATCAATGTGACTCTAGTTAGCCTGGACAGATTCGGTAGTGACACAGCCAAACCTATTTGTGAAAGCAAAACACCAAGCTCATTGATTTAGCGAAGCAGGTTTTGACACAATTCATTAATTGATCATGTGTGAGAGGTCATTCCTCATCCTGAGTGTGTATTGACTATTTCTGTTGTTGAGTGAAATGCTCATTGAAAGATTCCTATTTATGTATGGTGTACCCCTACTGTCCACAAGCCCCCCCTCCCCATATGGATATGTTGTTGCCACACCCCAGTGGTGGTGGTGACATCTATATGAAAGAGGGCTTTAAAATATACTAGAATGATCAATTAGGCTGCCGTAGCCCTACAGAAAGGGAGGCAATGAGGAGGTGACTTAGAGGTAGAGGTCACTAACAAGTGAGCTATAGAACTCGGGTCTGTTTTATATTGACGGTCTGAAAAGACACATATAATCTCAATTTTGGGGGCCCTACAAAAAAAAGTCTCACAAAGCCTCAGCTAATGCTTCATCTCGTTGCACCTCACCCAGCGGCTCCCTTGCAAGATCGTGAGCGGAAGTTCCTCTCAGACCTATACCCTACCCATCCAACAGGCATATCCTCTTTTTCTTTTTTCTTTTTCACCCCAGACTTCAAAAACTTGGCCACTGTCTGTGTTAACATGTCTCAAGGCCCTGGTATCCATCTCCATTCCCCCGAAAATGGGGAACATGAAACTGCCGGCTGTTTTATGACCATTTACTCTCCAGTTGGAGGTCCCGCCCCTTTTTCCGCCATTCCAAGATTGCTAGAGATGTCATTCATACACATAATCCCCTGGGTCTCGGGAAAGACTTATCCCGAGATTTGGATTTCTAGCGCTTACCGAAAGAAAGTGTGCCCAAACGGGCAGTTTTTAGACAAAGCCTCTCAAAGTGTGGCCCACAGGACCTAGTGGATCAGAATGTGGTCTAAAGACCATTTAGGAGACAGGAAGGGCCTACCGCCCTGAGACATGAATACTTTATTTAAATGGGACCTATTATACTTTTTCGACTTATATGACCTATAAACATTGTTATAATGATTGATAGTCATGTTTAACCATGCTAAAGTGTCAAATAAGGACGTACATGCATTTCGACGTGTTCCCTGCTGACAGTCTGGGGTGGCTGTGCAGAGCGCTAAACACTCGGGACAACGTTTGCGATTCAGTTGTTCACATTTCCGGGAAATCATCTACGTAGATGCACTCCTGCAGCGCCCCCATATGCCTGGTCAAATCTGCCCGCGCGCGCGCTTCAAGGAAGGTAACCAATCACAACGGAGTTGGGTTGGCAGGAGGGGGGCGAGGGGGCGGAGAAGGACGAAACCGAGCTTTGACAGAGAAGGCTGAAAGCGCCCAGATGAGAGGAAGAGTTTCCCGAAAACCGACATCGATTTTTGTGCATGGTTAAACAGGACTATCAATCATTATAACAACGTTTATAGGTCATAAAAGTCAAAAAAGCATAATAGGTCCCCTTTAAGGGCCTGACTGTGGTGGGGCCGTGTTTTTAGGATTACTGTTAGGGTTGGGGTTAGGATTAGGGTCTTCCTTTGCGCTAAGAGACCCAAGACTTTCACAGAAGGATCCCAAGATGCCCCCTGGTTATCTCTTTCTACAAGACAGAATTTGATGATGCTTTTGTACATCTTGTAACCAGAAGTCTCTATCTTAGTCATTCTCGGCTCCCATTAATGGTGTGTTTTTTTACTTCTTCGTATGACATCTCAGGGAGGGATGACATCACCTCCAGTTAGGCGGGACCACCATAAGTCCTTTAGGCTCCTTTTATTTACAAAAGCCCCATGTCTTTAGCTCATTGGCAAGTGTACCCCTACATCAGCTACCAGTCCCGTCACCTCTTGAAGGCTAGCGCCTCCAAACATATCATTTTATTAGAGTTAATGTTAGCCCTCATTAATATAAAAGTAGTCAATAGGACAACAATTCTTTAATTTGTAACCATCATTTGCGACCATAACAGGGGCCTGGCTGTCACCCCGGGGCCAGGGTAACTTGGAGCTAAGCTGCTTGCCATGACCATTGCACTCAACAACAGAAGTAGTCAACACACACTGAGCATGGATAATAACCTCTCACGCGGCCCTCTGGGAGGTGCTGTTCGGTCTGCCGCACCTCAGTGTGATTGTCTAACTCCTAGGCAGCGGAAACTACTATACGGAAAAAAAAAGTATGCCAGGTCACCTGCCGCCGTCGTTATGGCAACGAGTGCACTATGGATGGGAGAAGAGCTATTGTTTGGAACAAAAGCCGAATAAATCATTTTTCTTTGAATTGGTAAATGACTAAAGTGCTTTGTTTGTGTCAATTAACCTTAACGTAGAACTCATAAACTCGTTTGCAAGGTGAACGGTGCTTACATTGTGAACACCATTGTTCCTCATCACAGCGTCCCGCTCCTGTCACAGAAACCTAGAATCCATATGTTCGGGGGTTTTTCAGAATATTGTGCTCATATAACATGTTCATGTATTAAATACAGGATATATGCGTGCATGTTGCAGAAGATGAAATAATGGCCATAGGTCGTAAACAAGCACATATGTATATATATATACGATAACTAGGGTGGCGGCGGCATTCCCAAAAAAATGAGGCTCCACATCAACATGTTTTAAATACATGAATATAATTTCGGTTATTTATTGAAACCCCAAATGCGCACGACAAACCCTGCGAGTTTTGCTAACATCGTATAAAATCGCTGAGCAAAAATTATGGCCTTTCAGGTCCACCTGAACCCTGAAAGAAAATACGTAATGAATAACAAATTAGACGTCATATACAAACACTGAACGATGATTATGAATACAATAAATAAAATGGAAAATTCTGTCCTGAAATGCCCAAAAAATCTTTTGTGTCATTATTGTGAAACTACTAAGTTTTCCGCTGTGGACAAACGTAGCTGGATTACATTCTCGGTGTGCGACTGGGTTGGGTGAGAACAGACCGCCCCTCCCCCCCCACACACATATACACACACACATACACACACACCATAGACATCCAATCATTGTCCAGTAAATATATTAGTTAATTGGTACAACATGCTTAATACTTTATGTTTGTTATATAAAGTGTATTTACAAACCTCACCCCCAAACAGAACAATACACACAAACACACACCCCCCCCCACACACACACACACGCACCCAAACAGACCAATCGCAGACACACATACGCACACACAGACCAATCACACACACACACACACACACACACACACACACACACACACACACACACACACACACACACGCCTCTCTGCTCCCTCATTCCATCCCAGTCTGAGACAGGTGCCCTGAGTTTAAACTCATTACTTTAGACAAGGTTTGTAATGGAGGCGAGAGCCAGCCACACAAGGGTACAGAAATGAAATGAGCGGGGGAAAGGAAGGAAGAAAGACGGAGAGAGAGAAGAGAGAGCAAGATGGATGGAAGAGGGCGAGAGCAATACAAACACAGAGCGTCTGAAACATAAAGGAATGGGTTCTACTTGTTATTCAAAACCACATCTTCACCTTATCTGACCAGCATCTGAGCTCTGTAACAGAAGTGCAGGTCTAGTACAAACAAATAACCAACTCTTAACATAAAATATATGCATTAACTGGTAGCTACTACCAATGCAAAGTCAGGGAGACCCAGTAAGACGCGCGAAACAGACGCAGCTCGTAGGGTTTTAGGGCTCAGACGCCCTGGTTGTAAGCCTCCGCATGTTAATCAAAGTCTGGGCTGAGTGGGCATGTTTTAACGCTGCTGGGGCGGCCCCACGGCGGCGGAGGGCCGGGGACCACCAGGGGGCCATAACCACCGGCCCCCAGACAGCTAAAGGACGTCAATGAGTCGGGGACACGACGGTGACGGCGGCCGCAGCCACGCAGGCGAACGAGGCAACTCATCGATGCGCGATCAATGCAAGCCTGCCAGGTGCGCTCAAAGCAAAGTGATTAACAGCCAGCCGATCGATCGCCATTAACCAATCACGCACACACACTTACACGCATACGCACGCGCGCACACAAACGTACACGCATATGCATGCACGCACTGAAACGTACACGCATACGCACACGTGCACACACACACACACACACACACACACACACACACACACACACACACACACACACACACACACACACACACACACACCTAAATGAGTGAAAGTGTCAGTCGCTGTGGGTGGTGATGAACGTGGGAGAGGACGAGACACAGTCCCGATAGGCACGCATCAGTCACATGGAGGGGGGGGGGTGGGGGGGGCATGATGACGACATGAAGGGCAGTTTCTTCACTGAGGGGGCTTGGCTTAAGGTTCAAATATATGGCTATTAGTGTGGCGTATCTTCCTCTATAATTAGTCACAGTTATTATACCCCCCCCCACCCCCCACCCCCCATCATTTGTCATAATGGGACATTGAGGGGTAAATATGTTTCAAGGGAAA
This sequence comes from Gadus morhua, assembly GCF_902167405.1. Classification (NCBI taxonomy): domain Eukaryota; kingdom Metazoa; phylum Chordata; class Actinopteri; order Gadiformes; family Gadidae; genus Gadus; species Gadus morhua. The sequence goes on from NC_044066.1 coordinate 2,542,681, forward strand.
GAGTGAAATGAGAAAGAGAAAATAGAGACCGAATACGAAGGCCGATAGATAAGAGAAACCAGAGACATCTATTGAGCGGGAGAGATGGAGAGGGAGAGAGGAGAGAGGAGAGAGAGAGAGAGAGAGAGGGAGAGAGAGAGAGAGAGAGAGAGAGAGAGAGAGAGAGAGAGAGAGAGAGAGAGAGAGATCCTTTGTTATCAGCTCTGGTCCCCAGCTACACCCTCACTCACACATATGTGAACTCCCACACACACGCGCACACACAGTCCCTTGATCATATGCGGCTATCCGGGGGGGCCCTAACAAGAACGCTATTGTCTTGTGAAGGAACTGCACACAGTTTGTCCATTAAAATGGTATTCATAATGATGGGAGAATAGATCCACTGTACATCTATCGTACTGAATCTCTTGTAGAACGGAAACTGAATCTTAACTAAACTGAGGAAAATATTAAAGACCTTAAAGAAAAGACGTGGAGTACCGTGTTTCAGCTTACATCCTTAAGTCAGACTGTTTGTACGGGCAGACCTTTTTTATTATCAAATTAGCCCAAAAAAATAAAAATACACAATCATCATGCGACCGTATCAGGTTTAGGTGCAGATTCACAGTCTGCTCAGTAGAGGGCGCTCTAGCGGAGCAGCGCCTCGGACCATGCCGCATCCACCCGCTGTAAAATAGGTCACATAAGTCTGTTCCTCACACCTGGCTTTACCCGTCCTCCTCTTCACTCCCCCATAGAACAACAACACTCTCTTTACTGCTTCACACCCTCCTGCTCTCTCTCTCTCTCTCTCTCTCTCTCTCTCTCTCTCTCTCTCTCTCTCTCTCTCTCTCTCTCTCTCTCTCTCTCTGCTTCCGCTCCGCATTCATCAAAACCTCAGGAAAACTCACAAGACAGAGGTACATATAACCTCCCAACACACACACTCACTCACACACAGGCACATACACTCACACACACTCACACACACACACACACACACACACACACACACACACACACACACACACACACACACACACACACACACACACACACACACACACACACAATAAGGTCTGCACTTACACACACACACACACGGACACACACACATACACACGAAGGGACACAGACACACAAACGCAAGCATGAACACACACACACACGCAGGAACATACACACACACACACGCACGCATGAACACACACAGAAACACAGACTGACAGACACACACACACACAAACGCACACACCTATATCTCTTCTCCCACTTTACAAAAATGAAATCCCCACTACTCCTTTGTCTCCACCTCCTTCGTCTCCCTCCACCCTCCCCCCTCCACCCCTTACACCGCCCCCCCTCCCCGCTGTCTTTACTGCTCGGCTCAGCACAACTCTGAAACTTCAGCCATCACAGAACTCTGACAAATATTGTACACGACCAAGCAGTCCAACTCAGCGCTGCTGTGGCGCTCTCCCCCACTAACCTTGAGTTTATGAAGGATGGATAAGGCTGTGTGTGTGTGTGTGTGTGTGTGTGTGTGTGTGTGTGTGTGTGTGTGTGTGTGTGTGTGTGTGTGTGTGTGTGTGTGTGTGTGTGTGTGTGTGTGTGTGTGTGTGTGTGTGTGTGTGTGTGTGTGTGTGTGTGGGTGTTTCTGAGATGCCTGTGTAAACCTACATGCCTGAGCCTGGCCTGTACAGGGTCATTTTGTGTGTATCTAGACCAGGTCATTTTGTGTGTATCTAGACCAGGTCATTTTATGTGTATCTAGACTGGGTCATTTTGTGTGTATCTAGACCAGGTCATTTTGTGTGTATCTAGACCAGGTAATTTTGTGTGTATCTAGACCAGGTCATTTTATGTGTATCTAGACTGGGTCATTTTGTGTGTATCTAGACCAGGTCATTTTGTGGGTACCTAGACTAGGTCATTTTGTGTGTATGTAGACCAGGTCATTTTGTGTGTATCTAGACTAGGTCCTTTTTTGTGTATCTAGACCAGGTCATTTTTTGTGTATCTAGACTAGGTTATTGTGTGTATATCTAGACTAGGTCATTGTGTGTGTATTTAGACTAGGTCATTTTGTGTGTATCTAGACCATGTCATTTTGTGTGTATCTAGACTAGGTCCTTTTATGTGTATCTAGACCAGGTCATTTTGTGTGTATTTAGACTAGGTCATTTTGTGTATATCTAGACTAGGTCTTCATGTGTATTTAGAGTAGGTCTTCGTGTGCATCTACACTAGGTCTTCGTGTGCATCTAGACTAGGTCTTTGTGTGTATCTAGACTAGGTCATTTTGTGTGTATCTGGAATAATTTAATCTTAATAA
>NC_044066.1:2555000-2565000 GCF_902167405.1 Gadus morhua
GGGGTGAGTGCGGGTGCAGCTGCACAGCTCTGTCCTGGGTGTAAACATCGCACCTCTTTCACTTTCTTTTGGGGTTGAGCCCGGGGAGAAGTGAGGCAGGGGGGGGGAGAGGGTCAGCCGAGGTAATGAGGTTGAGTCATGGGGATTGTGTGTGTGTGTGTGTGTGTGTGTGTGTGTGTGTGTGTGTGTGTGTGTGTGTGTGTGTGTGTGTGTGTGTGTGTGTGTGTGAGTGCGTGCCTGCGTGTCTGTGTGTGCGTGCGAGTGTGCCTCTCAGAAGAACCAAGGGTAGTGTGAGGTTAACAATACAGAGGTTCTGGGCCGTCCCTTGCCTTGTTACGCAAGCCTCCCCTGGTCACTCTGACCTCCATCTTGACCTTGAGGGACCTTGGGTGCTGAGTAGTGGCATTATTTCCGGGGCTCCAGTCAAAGTCTATCCCTCTGTGTGCGGGGAAGCCACGGCACAAGACAACATAAGGTCCAAGGAAATTAGATCTTACGCAGAACGGAACTATATTTTCAACGGCCTCCATATGTACTCATTCACACCAGTTTGCTTTAATCTCATTAGTCATTCAAACCAAAAAGATCCCCAAAAAAAAGAACCCACAAAAGAAAAACATTTAAATCCCAACATGACGTATTATCTATCTAATGAAGAGAACAAGTCTTTAGAGATCTCACGGTCTTGTATCACTAACTAGGGTCTAAAACACAATTGTTTCCATCTGTTGTGATTCAAATCATATTCCTACTAAATCTCCAGGTGTTTCCTCTTCACCAAAAAGTGTAATCGGCTCCTGAATGGCTTTGAATTTACTTGCATACGTTATAAGTTGTAAATTTGGTAATAGGTGTTGACATTCTTTAAGTAGCGTATATATGAATATATATATTTGAATCTATACATCCCTCCATCCATCCTCTCTCACTTCCTTCAATGGCTTTTCCTCACACATACTAGGAAACGCTCTTGGGCATGCACGTGCATCCACAAACAAACAAACACACACACACACACACACACACACACACACACACACACACACACACACACACACACACACACACACACACACACACAGACTCACACACAGACTCACACACACACACACACACACACACACACACACACACACACACACACACAAACAGACTCACACACATACAAACACACACACACACATACACACAGACTTACACACACACACACACAGACTCACACACATACAAACACACACACACACACACACACACTCACACATACACACACACACACACACACACACACACACACACACACACACACACACACACACACACACACACACACACACACACACACACACACACACACACACACACACATACCCACATCCACATACACACTCCCACAGAAACTCCCACAGAAGCTCCATCAGCAGAACAGTACAGTATGTGGTCGGTGGCGTGTGCCTGCGTCTGAACACCGTGGACATTTGTTCCATCGCTCCCTCTCTGATTCAGACACACCAGCCCTATAGGGATGGATATTAAAATATAAGGCTTCCGCTTCTCTTCTTTCACATGCTTCTACGAATCCGACACCACTGGAGCAGTACCAGCTCTCTCTGTTTCTCTCTGGCTCTATCCCACACTCAGCACTCGGTTCACAGAGTTGAGAGAGAGAGAGAGAGACAGAGACTGGTAGAGAGAGAGCTATGAAGGAATACAGGGAAACCAGAGAGAGACCGCTGCAGAGTGCGAGGAGTGATTGGGACACAAAGACAAATAAAGATTGAGGCAGAGGTAGCGAAAGTCAAGAAAAAGCAGCAGCAAAGTTAATTTAGGGAGGGGGAGACATGAATAAAGGTTGTTGTGGGTATAAAGTGCAGTCTGGATACACAGAGGAAGACAGGAGGGGTATGGAGAGAAGGGTTCGGGAGCAGGGAGACACATACTGTATTGGGGTAAAATAGGAGGGGGGTGAGAGTTGGTTCTAAGTGAGTCGATATAGAATTGCATAAATAAAAGGGGAGAGGTTAAAGATAGAGAGGGGAGGGGGAAGTTAACAGAGAGAGAGAGAGATAGACATAGAGCGACAGACCCCAGTTGGCTTAGAGGAATACCACGAGAGAAAGAGGAAGAGGAAAGCAGGCTCGTGTGAGGGAAGAGCTGCATAATTCATGTTGGCTTCTTTTAGAAACACCAGCTTGATCAGGACAGGGCTGTTTGAGTAAGGCAATGCAGTGTGCGAGTGCGTGTGTGTATGTGTGTGTGTGTGCGTTTGTGTATTTGTGTGTCTGTGTATGCATACATGTGTTGGTATGTGTGTGTTTGTTCGTGTGCGTGTATGTGTGTGTTGATGCATAAATGTGTTGGTTTGTGTGTGTGTATGTTTATGTGTACCCACATGTGTACATGTTTAGTTGTGTTGGTGTATCCATGTGTATGTGTGTATTTGTAGTTATTGTATGTCTGTGTGTGAAAAAACATGTAAGTATGTAACATCACAGAATGTGCATTGTCGGCATCTGTGTGTGCATTCTTGATGAGCTCACATCTGTTTGTGCACATGTGTCATTTAGGGATGGAATTATGTGCACATCTGCATATGTGTTGGTCAGAGGGTGTGTGTGTGTCTATGTGTGTGTATGTGTGTGTGTCTGTACAGTATGTCTTATCCTTGAATGTGTGTGTGTGTATGTGTGTGTTTGTGTGTGTGTGTGTGTGTGTGCGCGCGCGTGTGTGTGCGTGTCCGTGCTTGTATGTGTGTGTGTAAGAGTGTCTATGTCTTTGCATGTGTCATTGTGTGTGTGTGTGTGTGCGTGCGTGCGTGTCAGCGTTCGTGTACGCGTGTGTGTGCGTGCGTGCGTGCGTGCGTGTGTGTGTGTGCGTGTGTCTGTCTGCCCGTACGTGTGCTGTCTGTGCATGTGTGTTTGCTCAGCATATGTGTATGTGTGTTTAACAGGAAGTGTAGCGACTGGCCTCACCTTGCTGTGCTCTTCACCCCCCCTCTCCCTCACTGCCCAGCACAAGGCCATTAGGACTCCCCAAGGCCTGGGGGCCGGCCGTCAGTGTGTGTCTGCTTTCATGTGTCAGTGAGCCCACTCCAATGTATATGGGTTGACTCTGTGTGAGTGTGTGTGAGTGTGTTTGTGTGTGTGTAATTGTGTGCAATTGTGTGTATGCGTGTGATTGTGGAAGCCAGTGTGTTTATGTATGTTTTGTGAGAGTGTGTTTGCTGATGAATAGGTGTAAATGTATGCGTGTGTTTGTGTGTGTGTTTTTTTATTTATTTGTGGACACAGGGCCCCTGGACACAGGGCCCCTGGACACAAGGCCCCTGGCACAGGGCCTCTGAACTCAAGGCCCCTGCGCCTGGCTCCCAGATTAGCATGCAGAAAGCAAAAATAAAATAATGAAAACACAAACATGGCTGTGAATCCAAATAGACGGCAGGACTCTTTAGATGCCTTCCCAGCGCAGTGTACAGAGAGAGCGAGAGAGAGCGCAGTGTCTGAACACAACACAGAGGAAGGGAGGGAACCAGCTATTGTTTATTTTAAAACACACATTTTTGACGGTTGCTTATTTTTCTGCATACGTGACATGAATTACTAATAGGGAATATGACATGGTTGAACGAGAATCTGACGTAATTTAACTTGATTATGCTTAGCTTTGAATTTTTTAAAGGCCTTTTTTTTGGACGCAGCCCTGCAGTATCTGTGGCACCTGAAAGGACTTGATTTGAATTTAAAATATGCATTGTCATTGTCAATTCATTAGGTTAACACAAACCTCATGCAACCCTACCAAAGTGAAGGCTATCATGATGAAGTGTTAAAAGGCCTATGTCATTCATGTTGACAAAGTCAAATGTAGCCTACATATCCGACCATTTATAATCCATGCTACCAGTATACAAGTAAGGTTGCTGATCAATGTTAGACACCCAGTTTCCTATTGTGTTTACCAACATTCATAAAAGAAAATCCAATGGAAATTTAGTCCAAATATATAAATATAAGGTCCTGAAGACTTTGCTTTTCATTTAATTAAACAGTGTGCCTTAAAGGAAAAGCATTGGGCATCTCATTCTTAAATATGAAGAAGTCATTCATTAAGGGGCTGTGAGGCCTGATGCATTATGGGATATTTACTTATCTCACCCTCTCGCCATGCCTTGACCTCACCAATGGGAACGACCCATCGCCATCATGGGAGAGCACTGGACACCCCATACAAGACCACGGTCCACTATAATTTTTTTGCTGGATTCTGTTTTATATTATGAAATGGTTAAACATTCTGCACGTGTTTCTCTCGTGCATCATGTACAGCTATAGTCCTGCTCTGCTTCGTCTTCCCGGCCTCAGATGAGACTCGTCAATTAGAGCGCGTGCCGAAGCGCGGCATGTTAATTTGCGGTAAAATATTCCTCCTCTAGCCCTAATTAGGTGCTCGCTGTGGCCGGGCGGCGGCTAAGGCAGGCGCAAGCAGCTCGCTCGCTGCGCAGCACTCCCCCGGTATCGTTTGGCTGACCAAAGCAGCCGCGATAACAGAGAATTATTTTAATTAACCAGTGCTGCCTTCTGCGGCTAATGAGCCCAGTTTAAACATGCCTGACATTTCGTTGTAGCATGCATGTTCTTCTGCGTCACAAAGCCAAGATTCCTATGCCTGAGTTGAGATGGACGAAACATTTCTAGATATAAAGAGATTAATAAATCTATACGAAATAAAGAAAGTGACTAATAACTAAACAAATATTAAAAAAATTCTATGATAGCATATGGAGATGGAGGCCACCGATTGGGCCAAAAGTATGTGCAGCTATTCGCATAGGCTTTATGCATGAAAGTGATGGAGGAAAGGAGAGAGAGGGAGATAGGGAGAGAGGGAGCAAGAGAGAGAGGGAGTAGAGCAAGAGAGAGAGAGAGAGAGAGAGAGAGAGAGAGAGAGAGAGAGAGAGAGAGAGAGAGAGAGAGAGAGAGAGAGAGATTGGTTGGATAGATGGACTTGGACATGCATGAAGTTAACTGTATAGCGACAAATTCCCAAGTACCCAAATATTTTTTTAACCAACTATAGAAGAGAGACAGTATTCCTTTCTTGTCTTACAGTTAAGTCAAAGTCTAGAGGAAAATTCTGAAAATAAAAATCTGAAAAAGACAGACTTTGAAACTATGCCCAGTTTTGTGTTTGGTGCTAACAGAGAAACAAGCAGTTGACCTGGGCCCTTGTTATAACTCTCCTGTAATGGTGACATTTAGCCTGCAGTCGGAAACACATTCATCTCTACCTCCCAGCCACATGCATAGTCACTGACACAGGAACAACAAACTGCTGGCTACAGACACATCATCTCTATGTGCAAACATATCCCAGTCACACACCACTTCTACTTTTCGAAGGTGACTGGGGAAGCTAAGTGCATGAACATACATATATTAGAACGGCAGTCCTCTCAAGTCATCACTATATATCTAAGGGAGGCCGTGGTCCTACATGCTTATGTGAGCATGTGTGTGTGTGTGTGTGTGTGTCTGTATACAGTATGCATGTTTCTGTGTGTATTGGATTTGTATACTGAATGTGTGTGTGTGTGTGTGTGTGTGTGTGTGTGTGTGTGTGTGTGTGTGTGTGTGTGTGTGTGTGTGTGTGTGTGTGTGTGTGTTGTGTGTGCGTCTCGGCACACACGGCTTACGTGGCAGAGAAGGTATCCAAAAATAAATCCATAAATACAAAAAGGGTGTGTGTGATTGCGTGAGGCGGTAGAGGAGCCACGGGGTCCTGAGGTCTGTCCACACTGGATCATTTGAGTAGAGTGTCACACCACCCGATCAGCACGAGGTACTGGCGCACAGCGGGTGCCAGTGTTGAGCAGGATGAGCTGCCAAGCAGAACAGGCCACTGTCGCAGCACCCCCCCCCCCCCCCTCCCCACCATTTAGCACACTGTTCCCTGTTATTCTTTGGTCGCATGACCTAACCCTCTTATGCAACCCCCAACCAGAGCGCCCAGAGCCTGGGTAATGTGATGGGGAGGAGGTCCCCCTCATGACCCATCCATCATTAGAAGTTACCTCCTGTCTTCCTCAGATAAATAACAATAACGCTAGTAATGCACACAAGGTACATCATATCCACGCATCACTCCGCCCGCTCGCCCGCTCTGGCTGTCTCTCCCTGTCTCTCTCCGTCTCTCCCTTTCTCTTTCGCAATCTCTCCCTTTCTCTCTCTCTCTCTCTCTTTCTCTCCCTCTCTCTCTCTCTCTCTCTCTCTCTCTCTCTCCCTCTCTCTCTCTCTCTCTCTCTCTCTCTCTCTCTCTCTCTCTCTCTCTCTCTCTCCCTCTCTCTCTCTCTCTCTCTCTCCTCCCTCTCTCTCTCTCTCTCTCTCTCTCCCTCTCTCTCTCTCTCTCTCTCTCTCTCTCTCTCCCCTCTCTTCCTGCTCTCATCTAAAATCAGGCTTGGGCCGGTTCTGGAGGAGAAGGCAGCAGCAGAAACCAAAGGAGCCAAGGTCATTGGATGAGAGGCTGGAGGTGTGTATGTGATGTGAATCCACGCACAGGATTGATCCCTCCCGTACGTCTTAATGATCAAGAAGCCCAGGCGGATTTAAAGGCTAGTTGGCCCCCTTAATGAGACGGAGCGGGGGGGGGGGCTACTGAGGGTCCGGGGGGGGGGGGGGGGGGGGGGGGGGGGGGGGGGGGGGGGAGATGAGACAGCGTGGGTACACACACTTACAGTAGAGAGGGGTTTGGGGGGCCCAAATCCTCTTCTGTTTACCATGCAGATCATGTACTGGTGATCAACACCTCCAACCACCCACACCACCCATCTCCATCCCTCCTCCATCTACTAGTTAACACCTGTTTAACATTTGCTTCACAAAATATAGGAACTAATATTTTTGTATGAAAAATCAAATTGCTTATCGAGCCGAGAATTTGCATATATTAAGAGATGTATAGCATGCAATGCTTGGTGCATAGACATTCAACGTTATAAGGATCTTTACCAAGAGAGAACACAGGGAAAGCTCACGTAACAAGAAGGGAGAGTGGAAAAGAAAATGGTTCAGAAAACTGAAATCAAGGCTGGAGTAATGGAGTAACGACGACAAGAACAACAGCGACAACAACCAAATGCAATCTGTACACGTGAGGAACGAGGGTAATGAGATTGAGGTCTTTGATATTTCCTAGGTCGACACACCCATAAATCAGGCCTTTCTGGGAACGAGGACAAAAGGTGGCAGGTCGGAAGCAGAAACTCATTTTGGATTTAGACCCGTTGTGGCGCGCAGTGATTGAGCAACTCGACCCGCGTGTGTGACAATACCGCCAATGTGCTAATGACATCTCAAGCGTGAACCACGACACACTGAAATGAGTTGCTGTGATCGACGACACCCAGTCCCGTTGCCAACGATTACAGCCATTCTCGACCCTCGACCCCTAGCAGCGAGACACTAGATGCATTCTGCAAAGACCTAGCTCCTTCAAACATACACATACCCCAAAGACCTAGCCTATATACCCCCTATACACCATACACATAATGCAAAGACCTAGCCTCTATATTCCCAAAATCCTATCCTCAATACTCCCAAAGACCTAGCCTCTATGCTCCCAAAAACCTTTCAGCTACACCCCATGAACATACCCCAAAGACCTAGCCTCTATACCCCAAAATACCTAGCCTCTATACTCCCAAATACCTAACCTCTATACCCCCAAAGACCTAGCCTCTATACTCCCAAATACCTAACCTCTATAGGTACTCCCAAAGACCTGGCCTCTATACTCCCAAAGACCTTGCAGCTACACCCTATACACATAACCAAAAGACCTAGCATCTATACCCCCAAAGACCTAGCCTCTATACTCCCAAAGACCTGGCCTCTATCCTCCCAAAGACCTAGCCTCTATACTCCCAAAGACCTAGCCTTTATACTCCCAAAGATCTTAGCATTGATTGACAGCGTCTAGGTGTTCTGGAAAACAGAGATGGGGCCAATTACCTATGAAATACAGCCCTGTCTTTGAACACAATAATGCTCTTGTAATACATTTATAGACCTGTTACAGGCACGCAAGAGTGTGCACTCAACAGGAATAGGACACAACACACACTAATGTTGGCCACGCAGACTCCCACACACAGGAAAGGATGGGTTACATGAAAATAACTGGATGTTACTAGGGGTGGGGGGGCAGCTTCATAACAGAAGTTGAGACAAAGATTAAGCGGCAAAGGAAGATGCTATGATGTTTATAAAAGCCACAACCACATAAATGGTTAACAACCCACGTGATAGTTATGCAGTTTTGAAAACAAAAGCATCCATCTTTAATAAGGTAAATCACCAGAGGTTTCTGCATCCAACGCAAACAGGGGGCCGGCAGATGACAGTGCCGCCGAGAAGACAAACATGTGCCGCCGCGCATCAAAGCCATCCCGGCTCCACTGACTGGTTTTAATGAGGAATTAGCAGTTAAAGATAAACAAAGTGCTGTTTATTTCTTGGTTCTTTTCCTCCAGCGTTGGCTTCTCATCTGGCGGTGCCAGGCGGCGCTCCACGCAGCTCCCGCCCATCAAAGAGCCGGGAGATCTGAGCGGCTGGCTTCATTTTGTTCTTCGGTCACAGCCGGATACGTGCTGTCTGATTGGCTCGCTGGCCGCACGTGCTTTTTCCCTCCACTTGTATTGATTTCTTTCGTTTTTTAAACAATGCTTTCCGGTGTGTGTTGACTAACCAAGTCGTTTAAGTGGCTGGTGGAACAGTGGGGAGTGTGTGTGTTCCCCGTCATTAGGGCGCTTTGCAGGGACATTAGCAGGAGAGCATGGCTACTGCACCGGGTGAAAGGGTGCATTTAAAAACACACACACACACACACACACACACACACACACACACACACACACACACACACACACACACACACACACACACACACACACACACACACACACACACACACACACACACACACAAACACAAGTAGAGACAGTCACGGACACACAGTCAGACACGTGTGGGTGGGTAACCGACTTCGGTCCATGGCCTTGCTTGACAAATGATTAAAGCCAGTAGTGGCAAAAAAAAGCCTTCCCATAAAGACAGATACACACATTATTTTCCCATCGCTCGCTCACACACACACACACACACACACACAGACACATGCACAAACACACACCCTCTCACAGACACAGACACGTGCACGAACACACACACACACACACACACCTATACAGACACACAAAGGCACACTCACACACACACACACACACACACACACACACACACACACACACACACACACACACACACACACACACACACACACACACACACACACACACACACACACACACACACACACACACACACACACACACACACAAGCACAGAAAGAGCTCATCTGCAGTGCCGGAGCCAAAACACAGCTTTTGATCAGCTTTCAGGACAGAGCCTGTGTACACACAGAAAACAGCATCACAAACAGTGGTGGCGACAGAACATGGTCTACTGCACAGTTACACAGGCAAATCATGCCCACTGCTAAACCACCCTGCATGCAGCACATCACTACACAACACATTAACATATTAAACTGAAACCCCTTTCAATACTGATGAGCACATCTCTCTCTCTCCCTCTCCCTCTCTCTCTCTCTCTCTCTCTCTCTCTCTCTCTCTCTCTCTCTCTCTCTCTCTCTCTCTCTCTCTCTCTCTCTCTCTCTCTCCCTCCCTCTCCCTCTCTCTCTCTCTCTCTCTCTCTCTCTCTCTCTCTCTCTCTCTCTCTCTCTCTCTCTCTCTCTCTCTCTCTCTCTCTCTCATTAGGGGGGCATGTAAGTCGCCCACACCTCTCAGAGCTAAAAAGACAGCAGAAACAGCCTGCGGCAAAGTGACCTTCTGGGTATGGAGAGAGAGGCCAGGGGAATTTTCCCCAACACCACTGATCTTCCCCAACTCCATTCAGGAGCTCAGACACAACTCTGATCTGACACA
>NC_044066.1:2572500-2607500 GCF_902167405.1 Gadus morhua
AGAGCTTTTGACCCAACGCTGGAATGCTTATCAAATATGAATAACACTTTCCCTTGACGGTTCAAAATCAAACCATTAAATATGCACACTGACGCAGGCTTTCCCAAGCAAAAGCGTATTTAGAATTGCATGGAATCCAGAGAGCGTTAAAAAGAGGACATGGATAGAAGGAAAAATCACAGGATAGAGGGAGCGCAACTATACAGTATATAGCCAGCAATCCAAAAAAGAGGGAAAAATAACAAATGCGAAGATCGCCAATAAATGACAAGAAGATAAGTTCAACGCGGACGGAAAAGTTCACATTGACCTCCGTTCGGAGAGGAAGTTGTCACAAACGCAAGGGCTTAATTAGTTGTTATTGATTGGACAACAGATACTGCAACAGCCCGTGTCTCTGCAGTTGCTCAGAGTATCCTTGGCAACAGCGAAATGGGGGTAAACAGAGTCCATCACCCCTGGGTGACACCCAGCGGGGTAGAGAGAGGGGAGAGGGGGGGGGGGGAGTGAAAGGGTTAGCCCAACTAAATACTAAAACACACTAAAGAAAAGAAGAAGGAAAAAATATGTCCCATAAAACCAGGAAAAGCAAAAGAAGAATGAAAAAGCAACAAAAAAGGGAGACAGTATATTTCATGGTTTGGAAACCTATTGAGGTACAGATTCATACTGGAGACACTGACACTGATTGTGGATGGGGATGGATAGGGCACAGAGTGAGAGTGTGGCGGCTGTTGCAGCTCTCCATCCCCTCCCTTTAGCAGGTCGAACAGCACCAACACATTGATCCTGTTTACATTAACGGGGAATTGAGGGGGGTGAGGAGGAGGTAGAGAGGAGGAGGAGGAAGAGGACGACCCCGCCCTGCCTTGAGCTGTCCTGGGATCACTACAGACAGAGGAGGGTGCTAATCCTGGGCCAGACCTCCACCCACCCACTTGGCTTATTCCCACCCTGAGAGAGAGCTGCTATGGGGAGGCACACCTACTCACCCCCCCACCACACCCACCCCTTCCCCTATAGCCTCATCACCTTTTAGCCTGCAAGCTGTGGGAAAGGATATAACAGCTACACATGTTGCAAGCTGGCGCACACACACACACACACACACACACACACACACACACACACACACACACACACACACACACACACACACACACACACACACACACACACACACACACGCACGCACACACACACACACACACACGTTAATTACGTGCAACAATTGCAAAACATACACAGAATGGATGTCCCGGTCACAGCAAAACAAACCACAAACATCTGCACAGTGCACACTCAAACACACAACCAAACCATGTACATGAACACACAAATGCACTCACACAGACCCCCCCCCCCCCAAACACACACACACACACACCCTTTCCCCAGCAAACACAGACCGCTGAACAAACCCTGAAAGGGTTCATTTGATTGTGGTGAGCCAGGAATATAATTGAACAGGAGTCAATGAAGCAATGTTCAATTTTAAGGTCCAATGTTTCAGAAAACAGCCATGAAAACCTTTGTGTATGTGCAGAGGTTAACCAATGACCTCTCACCAGTGCCACCCATTATCTAATGATAATTAGCCCAGATCCATTACTGACTATTCCATTACATGGCTGAGGTCAAGTGGATGATGCCAGGCCAGCATTTATGTGCGTTCACACTGGGTTTTCTACTTTCGAGTACTTTTTTGAGTACTTTCTCAAAATCTCTTGGAAGATTTGTGTGTGGAATTGTTCTCTTGGCTCCCGGACACGGAGGAACAGCGGGAGACAAATGGGATTGATACGATGACGAGTTTGACCTGGTAGGAAGGCCGCGGTACAGAGGAACTCACACAGGAACTCGTGTATACATCATGGCATATCGCAAACACGTGAACAAGACACCGGCTAGTCTGCATACCAACACCCTCACACACACACACACACATATACACACACATACAAACTGCACTTTAATACAACTGCACATACTTTGCCATGACTTAACACACACAGATACACAAACACACACACACACACACACACACACACACACACACACACACACACACACACACACACACACACACACACACACACACACACACACACACACACACACACACACACACACACACACACACACACACACACATATAAATAGGTTTCCCAGGCTTCTTGATATCCATTTCCTCTCTATCTCTACAGTTGACCCCCGACCTGTTGGGTGTAGAGCTTCCAAAGACACAGCTCATTATCCAGTCTCTTTTATATACACGCTGGGGTCTGTTTCAGCCCCAAGGAAGGACACAAATAAACACAGACTACGACTGCTTCTCCTTAGACCCCTCACGACAATGAGGAGACGGAGACTCTAGATCACCCTGGGGGTCACAATCAGAACACATTACCATGTCCCAAATTATGAAGGACGTACCAGAGAAAACAGCAAAAGTAGGTTATGTTGCAGTATCATGTTGGCTAACTGTGCATGTGAGTTGTTCTCTACTTCCGAGCCATATAAAATCAGTTTTAGTTTATCTTTTACACATCAAATTGTGCTATGTTTATCAGCGATCCCGTTTCATGTTGCAACCTCAAACCTATGAGGACAGATTCGCACCCACATAGCTATGCATCACCATTAGGCCTGATTGTAATTAAAGTTATGCAGATAATTGCTGATTGTAGATTATAGTAGCGTCAACAGGCATCCATTAAACAACACACACACCTCAGCACATCATTTTTTCCCACCATTGCAAAACATCACTTAAGGACTCCATCCATCAGGGGCATCTATCACGTATCACTGGCTCAGTGGCTAGGGCATAAATAGGCAGTGCACTAAATGTAGATAGATTAATGAGCGCAGGCCCACAGGTGACAAAGAGGGTCATGGTGGCGGATGGAGGCTCCGGGCGGGACAAAGACTAGGTTGAATGGGCAAATCGATAAGAGGAAAAGCTGTTATTGATCATTGTGGATTGCTGGATTTATCCCCTACCCGTGGCCTGCCACCACCACCCCTACCCCCTCCACCAATGTCAGCAAGGAGTGCACGTCAGAGGAAGAGACGGTCCTCTCTGCCCTGAGAGCAAGCAAGGAGGGGGAGATACATCTCTTTCCCTATCCAGCCCCCCACGACCAGCACCAGTCCCCGCCCTCCCTTTTTAATGAAGGATAAAAATGATGTGAGTGGGCCCAGTGACTGTTAACAGAGCATTCCTCTAGAGGGGCTGTAAATATCTCCCAGACGCTGTCTATACCTTGACTTTAATCGGCCGCTAATGTAAAGTCATAAAACCCAATCCGGCGTGGTATAGAAGCCATAGGAGTGTTAGTAGCCAAGAGTAATATGTTAGGATAACACCGTTATGGGATACACTGGATTTTTATCCCTTAACACAAATTTCATAGGATTGACTATATAAGTGTATGGGGTAGGATGCAATCAATAGCCTAATTGATTCATAAAAGTAAAGGCAAAATGATCATTCATTACTTTTTACTATTTATCCTTTTACAGAAATGCCCGAAATGACATAATTAGTTGTACTTTTGGTACTTCCAGCAAAATTAGTTAAATAATTTCACTAATTTCCCTCTTGATTGCTTAAATTATGCACCTCAAAATACAAAAAACGAAATGAAAAAATGAAAATAATCGGTGGTCTTGCTACACCCACCCTGATGTTAAAACCCTGTCAGGGTTTCCAGAAGGGTGGACGCAAGGAGAGCGTTTACCCTTCAACTTGTAACTTTCAGTGGGCCGATCAAACTGGGCTGATCAAAGACAGTAGCCGACATCCCCTCTTTGCTTAGGAGACCAGAGGGCTGCCTGCTGTTTGAACTGGGGAGGGTTTAACCTTCACTAAGGGACACAGCCATCCAACCCCATTACCATACCGCTCTAGAACAAGTTCTGCTCTGCTGGGATGTTATGCAAGGACACAACATATACAGAGATAGAGATAGACAGAAAGACAGATAGAAAGATAGAAAGATAGAAAGATAGAAAGACAGACAGACGGACAGACAGATGGATAGATAGACAGATAGAAAGACGGACATATATATAGATAGATAGATAGATAGATAGATAGATAGATAGATAGATAGATAGATAGATAGATAGATAGATAGATAGATAGATAGATAGATAGATAGATAGATAGATAGATAGATAGATAGATAGATAGATAGATAGATAGATAGATAGAGAAAGAGAGAGAGAGATAGATAGAGAGTGAGAGAGAGAGAGAGAGAGAGAGAGAGAGAGAGAGAGAGAGAGAGAGAGAGAGAGAGAGAGATAGAGAGAGAGAGGGAGAGAGAGAGAGAGAGAGAGAGAGAGAGAGAGAGAGAGAGAGAGAGAGAGAGAGAGATAGTTGATTGAAGGATAGATTGATGGATTGTTGAATGGATGAGCAGATGGATGGATAATATTTGTGATGTTTGTTTGTGTTGTGTGTGTGTGTGTGTGTGTGTGTGTGTGTGTGTGTGTGTGTGTGTGTGTGTGTGTGTGTGTGTGTGTGTGTGTGTGTGTGTGTGTGTGTGTGTGTGTGTGTGTGTGTGTGTACAATGAGTGAGTGAATGAATGAATGAATGATTGGAGGGATGAGTGCGTGGGTGGGTGTGTCATTGACCGGGTGAGTCAGCATGTGTGTGAGTGTGTGTGTTTATGGGTGGGTGTGTGCATACCCTTGATGCAGTCTACCCTTCAGTGTGTTGACTCTGGGTGCAGAGTGTTAGCCAGTATGAAAGGCACCTTCACTGGGCCGCATCGATCACCAGATCACACCGGGACACCCAGGAGAAGATTCACTCAAGCACAAGCTGCCGGGCTCAGACAAAAACAGGGCATCACTCAAACACACACATCTTATCATGCATGGCCTAGCTCTGGGTTCTTCTCTGTGATGCTGTCTTAGGGTCACACTCTTATACTCGTTTGCTAAACGTGTTTGTCTGACACTGTGGGACACTGTACTTTTACATGCCATGCAAAGTGGTGCCCTCTATAAAGTGGTACCCAACTAACCTGACTCAAACGGACCCAACTACTGTCAGAATATCGTGTGAACAACATATATATAAATATATATTTTATCAAAGGTGCAGTGTGTTTAATTGATGCATAATCCCATGAAAGTAGTATTTTAGAATGAGCCCTTCCCATCTACATTGGGTCCTCTTCATCCTGCCATGTTGCCCCGTCATGGTTCTACACGTATCCCAGAATTGACAAACCACTCTAGAGGTCACCTGTTTTTAATTCAATTAACTTTCAATTACATTTAAACATTGCCTGTTTTTCAGCTTGAATTCAAAGATGACGAGATAAATAAATATTGCGTTTTGGTCTGATAGTTCTTGGAAGGAGGGGGGGCTATCCCCCTGGTCTCATCAAAAGCCAACTTTGGGATACATTTTTACTACCATTAAACGTTAGACTATAAGTGAAGCTTGACCCTCTCTCTGATGCAGGCATCATCACCTACCGCTGCCAAGACGGAGCTCCACACATCCACAAACACCTTGCACACCACGCACATCACTGGCGCTCAGAGCAGAGTGAAACGGTCTCAAACTGGTTGGCAGAGACTGGCAAAAACTGAATTTACTCCTGCTTTTCTCTCAATAACAGTCATATTTCAGTAACAGTGATGAAATGGCATATTGAATCAGATTAGACTTTTAAAACTGCCCCTTGACAGTCATAATCACTATCTTACATAATTTCTATCCAAGCAATGACCTACATTATGAGACTTACAGACCAAATAACTGTAACAATTTATGAATCTATCAAGGAAGGCAATCTCTTAAAGGTGACATGTTATACCACAAGGTGTGAGTGTGATTAGCCGTTACAAGCCGTTTCTTCTGACATCACAAGTGGGTGTGTCCATCTAGATGTGTGCTGGATAGATCAGTCTACCAGCCTACCCAGTGGACTGTAGCAAACGTTGCTCATCTATCCGTCATGCATCTAGGTAGACACGCCCACTTGTGATGTCAGAAGAGGTAGATTTTCAAAACGGCTTGTAACGGCTAATCACACTCACACCTGGTGAGATAATATTTCACCTTTAACATTTGGCTATCCAATGCTGTCATAGATGATGACATAATTTGTGCCAGGACCTGCTGGCGCCTCGCACAATGCAGGACAGTACAGGCCCCCCATAGTCATTGGAAAGGGAGGAGTGAAGGGCAATTCAGTTGGCTGTAACCTGCAACCTCACCACTAGGTGCTACTAAATTCTACTGCTCCTTTAACTGATATCTAAATTCAATCATGTTTTTTATTGTATTTTTACATTTATCCTACATTTGTTTCAATATAATTCTGTTCAATATTATGTATGCATATTGTATCTATGTATTTATACACCTCATCAGTCATCTACCAGCACGCTCATAGAGAAGCGGGTGGGAGGGGTCTGGACTCACGGAGGGGGAGGGGTAGTTAACACCCTGTGGGATGTTAATACATGGTTTGGGTGGCTTAATAAAAGGGTCAGACTTTAGAGTGTGCCCTTGTTTACGGATCAGCACAGGGTCAGGCCGGCTCCCTGGTGGACCAACACCTGATATAAGTGAAAAAAGCCTTGCTCCCAAGGTAGAGCCAGAAACTGCCGGCTGCTAGGAAACCTTACTGTATGTGTGGTGCTGTGTGTGCGGTATAGGTGTGTGAGTGTGTTTGTGCGTGTGAGTGTGTGTGTGTCTGTGTGTGTGTGTGTGTGTGTGTGTGAGTGTGTGTGTGTGTATGTGTGTGTGTGTGTGTGTGTGTGTGTGTGTGTGTGTGTGTGTGTGTGTGTGTGTGTGTGTTTGTGTGGGTGTGTGTGTGTGTGTGTGTGTGTGTGTGTGTGTGTGGGGTTGTTGCTGATTGCTGTTTGTGCGAGTTTCCATTGCATGTATGTGTGTAGGGTGAGGAGTCTACGGATTGGTCTGAGTGTGTGTGTGTGTATGTGTGTATTTGTGCGCACACCTGTGAGTGTCAAAGATAGCTGTGTGTCAAGCCATTGTCTGGAAGCCGCAGCTGTGTGTGTGATCACCCACGCTTGTTTAAGGCCGGAGAGACGTCCAAAGTGACAGGTGTTCCCCGGTTTGAAGGAACACAAAGGGCGTATTGACCAAGTGCATCAGATGAATGAAGGAAAGGAGCTGTACTGATTGATCCATGGCACAGCGCTGATAGTATCAAACCTCTCCTGTGTACTGCCGAAGTGAGGCTCTCAACTAATGCAAAAATGCAATTACTCTGTAGGTATCAACACACACACACACACAAACACATTATATATATCTTTGCAGAAGCCCTCTCTATCTTGAAAAAACATCTGAAGTCCTACCTCTTCCAAGAACATCTCCCAAACTGTCTCTGTTGTTGTTTTTTCGGCTCTTGTGTTTTTAGTTGCTGTTGAATGAAATTGACATCGAGGTTCGAATGTTTTTTGTTGAAATGTACTATCTCTGTAGCTCTGAGATGTATAATGCCCAACACATACTAACCTGGTTGTTTTCATTCCAGTAGCTATCGCTCCTAACCTTTTTATGCATTTTGAATTAGTCCAATTTAGATTTTTCGTTTTGATTGTTCCCTGCTTCCCTTCACTAGTCAAGACAAAATATAAAATGCCAAAATGTATTTTACATGTCAATATGTGTACATATATAACACATATATAAAATATACACAGCCCATTCTGCACATTTGAGCTCCCTGCGTAAAGATAAGTGCCCTGCTGACAGCTAAATGATTTTCTGACAATACAGGACTCGTTTGGGACAATGCTAAAGTTCCAAATCTGATTTATGCAAGGGTGACTCCTGCACATTATACCATTACACCATTACGTCACCTCTTCAGCTCATAGACACAAACCAAGAGAGACAGCATCAGAGAGGGAGAGAGTGAAAGAGAGACTGATTGATAGAGAGAGAGAGAGAGAGAGAGAGAGAGAGAGAGAGAGAGAGAGAGAGAGAGAGAGAGAGAGAGAGAGAGAGAGAGAGAGAGAGAGAGAGACAGGGACAGAGACAGAGAGGGAGAGAGAGAGAGAAAGAGAGAGAGCAGAGTAAGAGCGATGGGTCCTGCCCTGAACCTCGTCCAAACTCTGCGGGCCACCATGATGAAGGGTATCTTTTTTTTATCAAGGTCTGCCAGCCAGTCTACTTCAACATCGCCCGCCTCTGCCAAAACACAAGGAAACAGAGAGGGAGGGACGGAGGGAGAGGGCAAGGGAGGGAGGGAGAAGGGGTGACCAATAAAGAAGTGATAGTGAGTCTGTGGCGAGGGAGAGAGAGAGAGAGAGAGAGAGAGAGAGAGAGAGAGAGAGAGAGAGAGAGAGAGAGAGAGAGAGAGAGAGAGAGAGAGAGAGAGAGAGAGGGAGGACGTCACAGGAAGACTGCTTTCATCGGCTTTCACCTCCTCACACAGACGCTCTGCATCTTACAGAATTTTCCTTACTCCCTTGGGCCCGTGGTGGGTATACAGATCTCTGAACACAACCCTATCTAAGCTACATCTTATCAATAAAGAACTGTACACCATTATGGGGCTTCCAAAACATAATGGCTACCTTTGCCTCAAAGCGCCGCACATTACCGCCTTCCATACGGTGTAGTCAATGTAACGTTTGAATGTTTTCCCTTTAATCCAGTGGTCTGTGCGGTATGCAGGGCTCTGTAAACTGGGACAGCCTGTTGTCTGGTTATTGATGCTCCTGGTAAGCTCGGCATAATTGAATTTCCAAACACAATATCACTCATTCATCATGTTCAGGTCTGACATTTCTACCTGGCTTTTGATGTACTTGGAGTGTATACTGGGGTAAACATTGTATATGTATGTATATGGAGATATTTTATAGTCTGACACTGCTTGTCGTAAAAGTGCATTATATTAATTACAATGCACTGCTATAGTAATACAGTACAATTTATAGCTCATTTTCATACACACAAATACTCATACTTATGTGTTTGCAAGCAACCCCTTCGCACACATACACCCACACAAACACGCACACACATTTTCAGACTGTGATAAATGACATGCAGTTTATTTTTCCTCTTCAACTTAATTTCAGTATCACTTTTGCGGGCCCCTATGCTGTGCTTGCAGTGCCATAAAGAATAATGGACATCAAGAGGCCCTTATCTGTTTGAATGCTGCTCAGCGCAGAGAGCCGGTGAAGGGATGGCTGGTTTGGTACGGCCAGGAGGAGAGCACTGGTCCACCTCTGTGGCATGACAGGGGTTAATATTCATATCAAAGATGTGAAAAGAGAGAAGGCAGGCCAAGGACAACCTATCGATCCACTCTGGTGAACTGTTAGCCGTGCACATTCATAACATAGTGCTATTATTTGTATAATATCTCTATCCATCCATCCATCCATCCATCCATCCATCCATCCATCCATCCATCCATCCATCCATCCATCCATCCATCCATCCATCCATCCATCCATCCATCCATCCATCCATCCATCCATCCATCCATCCATCCATCCATCTATCTATCTATCTATCTATCTATCTATCTATCTATCTATCTATCTATCTATCTATCTATCTATCTATCTATCTCTAGTATTATCTATGTATGTAAGTATGTATGTATGTATGTATGTATGTATGTATGTATGTATGTATGTATGTATGTATGTATGTATGTATGTATGTATGTATGTATGTATGTATGTATGTATGTATGTATGTATGTATGTATCTACCTACCTACCTACCTACCTACCTACCTACCTACCTACCTACCTACCTACCTATCTACCTATCTATCTATCTATCTATCTATCTATCTATCTATCTATCTATCTATCTATCTATCTATCTATCTATCTATCTATCTATCTATCTATCTATCTCTAGTATTATCTATGTATGTATGTAAGTATGTATGTATGTATGTATGTATGTATGTATGTATGTATGTATGTATGTATGTATGTATGTATGTATGTATGTATGTATGTATGTATGTATGTATGCATGCATGCATGCATGCATGTATGTATGTATGTATGTATGTATGTATGTATGTATGTATGTATGTATGTATGTATGTATGTATGTATGTATGCATGCATGCATGTATCTATCTATCTATCTATCTATCTATCTATCTATCTATCTATCTATCTATCTATCTATCTGTTTATATCTCTCTCTCTCTCTCTCTCTCTCTCTCTCTCTCTCTCTCTCTCTCTCTCTCTCTCTCTCTCTCTCTCTCTCTCTCTCTCTCTCTCTCTCTCTATGTATCTCTCTCTCTCCCTCTCTCTCTCGCGCTCTCTCTCTCTCCATCAATCAATCCATCCATCGTTCATTCTATCTATATCTATATCTATATCTATATCTATATCTATTTAGCTATCTACGTACCACATCTGAAAGACACTTGTTAGAAATGTGTTAGTTACCGCGATCAATTGTGGAGCTGTGTAGATTAGCGGAGCAGTTTGCGTGACTGTGTGCGCTCATGTGGGAGGGGAGGGAGAGGGGGGAGAGGGGGGAGAGGGGGGAGAAGGGGGGGGGGGGGGGGGGGGGGGGCAGCGCTCGAGCTCTATGCGCTCAGTGTCACCGACGGAGGCAGGACGGAACACAACGCCGAGCCACAACATGGGTAATACGATGGTGGAGGAAAAGTTTGATATTGGAGTGGATTGCGTTTTTCGAAGTTATTTCATAGCTCTGTTTTCAAGTAGGCTAACGCTTTTATTCTTTTATTACAACCAAATATTAAAACGCATCCCAGTTGTGATTAATATTTGTATCGTATTACGGGACGATACGGTGTGACTGAGCAATAGTCAGGGTCCGGTTCCGCTGGTCCTTTAAACGGAGCAGCAGATCGGCCCAAACTGGGGACACTTTGGTACCGTGTAGGAGAGAGAGAGTATGAGAGAGTGAGTGTGTGCGAGAGAGAGAGAGAGAGAGAGAGAGAGAGAGAGAGAGAGAGAGAGAGAGAGAGAGAGAGAGAGAGAGAGAGAGAGAGAGAGAGAGAGGATCCGAGACAGCAAGAGCGGAGAGGAAGTTGCACCAGCCGGTTCAGGCAGCAGCGAGCTAGTAGATAAAAGCTCAGATAGTGATTGAAAGTGATGGTAAAGGATTTAGCTTGGGCATTAACGGAGGAGAGAGAGAGAGGGAGCGAAGGCGAAAAGGGGGGGGAGAGAGAGAGAGAGAGAGAGAGAGAGAGAGAGAGAGGGAGAGGGAGAGGGAGAGGGAGAGGGAGGGAGGGAGAGAGAGAGAGAGAGAGAGAGAGAGAGAGAGAGAGAGAGAGAGAGAGAGAGAGAGAGAGAGAGAGAGAGAGAGAGAGAGAGAGTGTGAGAGGATGGAGATTTTCCATAAACCTTTTTTCCCTCTGCCCTTGAGCATCAGGGTAAACCCGGGCTTGTAAAGTAGGAGAAGGGCGGGCACGAGCCTTCCTCAAAGTCCGTCATTTTACTTTTGATACTCCTTTAAGCCGTGAGGTTCATCTCTCCTCATCGCTGCAGATCGAGGACATCGATCTACCTGGCCGCCGTTCTCCTCCGTGTCATAAAAAAGTAAACGACAGAAGGCAAAAAACAAGCGGCTCTGCCATCAGATAAGCGGGAGTACAGTGATGACGGCCATGCTGAACCGTTACGAGTGGAGACGCTGAGGACGAACAAACTAACTGTCGTTACCTCCACCGCAGACAGTAAGTAGCCTTATCTCTCATCAACAAGCTCACAACAACAGAGGATTAGCAACAGAACGGCTAACATAACATCCCGTAGAAGTGACAGTGCGGAGAACTCTCTGGTTTAACGACATATTTGGATAACTTTAAGTCAAACCCCAAGTTACCACACGGGTATTATACTGACACACACGAACATCATACCAGCTGCTCTGCGCCGACACACCCCTACGGTGGTCCGAGGCTAACGATGACAACTACAGACAGTGTGTTAATTAAAGTTAAAGGGGAGATACATACCTATAGAAATGTTAGCTTAGGTGTGTGAATTGCTTAGGCGAGGGACGTGTCTATAGACATTTTATCACATACAGCAGTTGAGCTCAAGCGCAGATCACAACTCTGTGCGGGACCGTCTGGAGCACGTGCTTCAAACATAGGCTACTCCCTGTTTTTATATAACAATATACACTTTATAGACGTGATGAAATTCATTGAACTCTACCAAATTGCAGTTTTCTGCGTTTTCACTTACGACCCGCAGGGTTTAGGGCAAAATGGAGAAAACGTGAAAGTTTTCAATTTCAATACATTTGATTTAATTTGACATGGTTTAGCCATAGATTCAATAAACAGTGCATCAGAACACAGGTTTGAAGATGAATTTCAGAAAACATTGCTCCCTCTCTATTTTTAACTTCATATGTTCAAACTCTTTTTCTCTCTCTAGGACAATCAACAAAACTTGCCCTGGGTGTTACGTCCAATGGATATACCTTACGCTTTCGTACCCTCCCATTCAGCCAACCGGACCATCACCTCGGTCTACACCTCCTTGTGGGAAGGCAATCTCTGAGACCTTGTTTTTGTTAACCGCTGCGATAGACTGTGCTGCCCCGTACCCTGCGTCAGTATGGTGAAAGTTGATGCAGAGTTGCAAGTTGATGCAAGTGCAGAGCGCTTTACACCTCTACACCCTCCGTTCCTCAGATTCTACTAATTAGCCCCAGTGCAAAAATGAGTTGTGTCCTTGGGAAACTGTAAATATAGTCTTCCCCCACAACAACAGCCTTGTTCTTTCTTATATTAGAGGAGTGTGTAAGCCTTTGGGGGGTGCCCCATTCCGTCCCACCAGTTCACCCCAGTAAGACCCAGAGGGCAGTGATGAGGCGCTGAGACCAGAGAGGCTCGCCGGCTCCTTGATGAAGATCCACACCGCATGCAGAATTCCATGCGCTTCACCTTGCTCCTGAGAACCGTGGCCCGTCCCGCCCTCTACGGCCCCCCGAACCCAAGTCCGCCTGCTCGTACTCTGGCCCCCCCGCCGGCCCCGCCATGCCCCCCTGGACCCGCGTCGCCCTGCTGCTGCTGCACTGCGTGGCCTTAGCGCTGGGCCAGTACGAGCTGTGCAAGTCCCTGCTGAGCACGGACGATGGCTCTGTGTGGGAGCACTACGCCTGCCAGCCCAAGACCGCCTCCATGAAGGACCACATGCGCATCAAAGTGGACCCGCCGGGGATAACGTGCGGAAACCCGCCCGAGCGCTTCTGCACACTGGTCAGTAACATGCCACATCATTCATATTTAAGACGCCTGGTTTTATTTTGATGACTGCATGCAAACACTGACCGTTTATTCTTGATGTCTTTCAACGGTATTTTCTTGGACTACAATTGCCTTTCTTCAGGCTACTGTAGTCGTAGACTCCAGAGGTTTACATTAGCATTTACATTTTACATCACAGGCATTTAGCTGATTCTATTATCCAAAGCGACTTACAGTGGTCCGTACACATTCACTCAGCGCCGGCGGAGTCGACCACGCAGGGCGACAGACAGCTCGTCAGGAACAGTCAGGGTGAGGTGTCTTGCTCAGGGACACCTCGACACTAGGAGGAGCCGGGGATCTAACTAGTTTATCCACACAAAATCAACCACATAAAATATTAATTTGTCAGAGAGAATTTGCCTGAAGCAATATTGAATTCTGGTATCCTTTTATCATAGAAATTAGTGCAGATTTTAACCAGCCAGTTGAAGCCTAGAATTACTAGTGACTAAGATACTGCAATGCGACCTCTTTTTCAAAATAGAGGACGCCAGTAAACCTGTGAAATGAAGAATGCCTTTGACCTCCTATGGAGAGTTCTGGCCACAGAGGATTTTTAGTATAGAGTTGGCCGGTTCTTATGAAGTTTGGTGTGGTTTGACAGAGCCCCCAAATCAAACAGGAGGAAATTGTATTTCAGTCATATTTAATTTAATAAAACAACATGTAGTGTTTAGGTTCAAGGACACTGGCTCGGAGAGGAAGAGGGAGGGAAGGTCCTCTCCTCATGCCCGATTTAATAAACCTCAGTCTATAGGGCAGCTCACATATTGAACAAAAAAAAACTAAGTATAAACATAAAACCCAAATAAGGCTACTTTGATGCGTATTAAAAGAGCTTATTGCAAAGGTTATATTTTTATTCAATTTGTCAAACAGAAATATTTAATAATGCTCTTAAGGTCCGGGTTCTATTTTGTTGGCTTTGTTTGTTAATATTAGTTGAGGAAGTGTCTTTATAACGCAAAAATATACATAAAAGTGATTTAGGGCTAATAGAGAGAGAGAGAGATAGGGGAGCATCATTGAATGATATTAAGGATTTACATTTGAATAAAGACATTACCTTTGATATAAGTACTTGTCACATGCTTGGTTGTATTTCACAATATCATTTGGGGTTGTTATCTTTTTTAAACCCAATCGTCAACCTTAACCAACCACAACGTTGCCCACACACCCCCGACCCAGGACCGTACGATACACCCTCCCCCCATCAGGTTATAGGCCTAACTCATTCAGACAAATAACCGCCCGCAGGCGACGACAGGAGGAGGCGGAGGAGGAGGAGCGGATGTTGTTGTGCTTGGCTAACTAATGGTTAATGATTTGTTTAATGTAGAAGTAGCGGAAACCAGCGCCGTTTGAAGGAAGCCTCTTCAATGTATTCACTGGAGGAGAGGTGAGGGGGTGGATGGTGGGTGGGGTCTGAAGAAAGTCGCCTGCTGCCATAACGTATTGACGTCTGGCCTCTAATGGTCCCGGCCTGGAAACTTCCAGAACTATGTTCCTGAGCGAGCAACGATGAAATATTGATGGGTCCTTAATGGGCTTCCTTACCAGGGTTGTTGGTCCGGCGACTCTCTCTCTCATTGGCTGGATCCTGACTGGTGCTGCTAAACCAATGGATGGGGGGGGGGGGAGGGGGATGGACCTTAGTCAGCACTTTTGCGTCGGACAGCATACGTCCTCACCGCAGATGGTTGCATCTCTGCCTGTGGACGCTCGGTGTCTGGGGGGGGGGGGGGGGATGGATCACAGAGGACTACTGGGACCAGCAAGGTGGGGGGGGGGGGGGGGGGGGGGGGGGGGGTTATTAAAAGCTGACCCTAGCACGTTATAGAAAAAGAAAAAAGACTAAACCCAGACAACAGGAAATCATTATAATATCATATAATATAATTATAATTTAACTAATCATTTGCATTTCTGAACCAATGTTTTCCTGCAAGCGACCATAATTATTTATGCGATAGTGCAATCTTTAATGCATAGAAAATGTTTTTACTTTGAGCAGATGAATCCCTGATCCCCTCTGCATGCGTTCCCTCACGGTGTCACCACGCTATTGTCTCCTTCTTTATCCTGGAATCACCTGCTAGGCTGCGTTGGCTGATGTGATTAGTATACAGATCGTACTCAGAGTCTTTCTTCGTTGCCTCCTGCCATCTCCGTAGTTTTTTTTAACTGCGCTACAGCAGGGAAAAGTCGGTTCCACATTTCACCGGTGTGGATTCACCCATTTAGCATTCCCACATGTCATAAAAGAAAATAGAAAAAGACTGCATTACCCGATGCGCAGAGCTGTTCATCCTTAATAAGTCTGGAGACACATTGCGCTAGATGCAGAATAGTTTCTCTTCCCCTCCCTCACTTATATGAATACATCAGTATGTTACGAATGATACAGACGGAAAAAGGCAGTAATTTGTGATTTTGATTTCTGCATTGGTTCCCACTTGTTTGAACCCAACACCCTGCTTTTAAGGGTTGGGGGTCTCTCCACATTGTCCTTCTTCCACACCCTTTATCTCTCTGGCTGCTGGGGAATGCGGCATTCTGTTACACCGCCAAACATGCCAACGTATTGGAACACGACGGGCCCTCATGCTCGACTTTTAGGATGAGGCTACAGTCACTGGTCCTCTTAGAAAGCATATGGAGTTGGGTAGCAAGATCTTTCTTCTGTTTTATTCTCCCTCTTCTCATGTACTGAAACTCTATGTAACCGACTAGAAAACGGGTTGAGATTGATAGAGAGAATAGGGTTTGGGAAGAGGGAGAGAGTCAGGAAGGGATTGTGTGTATGTGTGTGTGTGCGTATGTGTGTGTGTGTGTGTGTGTGTGTGTGTTTGCGTGTGTGTGTGTGTGTGTGTGTGTGTGTGTGTGTGTGTGTGTGTGTGTGTGTGTGTGTGTGTGTGTGTGTGTGTGTGTGTGTGTGTGTGTTGTGGAGAGGGATAGCTAATGATCAGGGAAGGGTAAGAAGCATCCCAGCTTAGCTAAGCAGAAAGATGAAATCAGACCAGTGTTGCAAAGTAGTACACACCCTGTTTGTACAGGAATGCCGCATTCACAAAAGCCCTTTCTTTATTACCATATGGTAATGTATCGCTGCACTGTGTGCTGTGTGTTCCTTTTAATGAAAGCAATCAGTCTCTGCTTGAGGATAGACAGTTATTTACATACGGGACTCCCAAACATGCATACATGTGTGTTTAATAAAAGAACCACACAAAGGAACTGCTGTAATGGAGAACAAAGTACAGTAGGGAGATCTGCACGAACTGTCGGTGTGTGTCTCAGTGTGCAACAACAACAACGAAAAAAACAAAAAGGCACCTTCCTGTTCCACAACAGATATGCCCATTTTAGAAGGTAGAAATCAGCCAGATCTAAAAATAGACATGAGAGAGAGCGAGAGAGAGAGAGAGAGAGAGCGCAAAAGAGGGAGTCATACAGCAGCGGAAGAGGAACGGGAGGAAGATGGCAGCTGGTGGAGTGTAGATCAGTGGATCAGACCAAACTGGGCCTATAGCCACGCGGCCCCGCCCCTCCACCAGCCCCAACTGGCCCCGCCTGGTCAGGGCCCTTCGCCCTACCCAGAGGGGGTCGGACGGAGGGACATCACCACGCACCAACCACCACCCTGAAGGAGTGAAGTCCAGGCAGACGCTGCTCTGATGGTGCCCAGCTAGGGGGTGGGAGAGAGAGAGAGAGAGAGAGAGAGAGAGAGAGAGAGAGAGAGAGAGAGAGAGAGAGAGAGAGAGAGAGAGAGAGAGAGAGAGAGAGAGAGAGAGAGAGAGAGAGAGAGAGAGAGAGAGAGAGAGAGAGAGAGAGAGAGAGAGAGAGAGAGAGAGAGAGAGAGAGAGAGCACTGGGCATCATTAACGGACAGTACTAGTATGAGCCAGAGAGAAAAATGATATTTAGACTGAGGGGTTTGAGTGATAATGAGATCCAGGAGGGGAGGGAGGAAGGTATGGGTGTGGTGGAGGGGGAGGTGCAGTTTGAGGCGGATAGAGGAGAGGAGGAGGGGGGGTGATGGTGATGTCATACCTTGGCAGGCGGAGCTGAAAGCGATGGTGTTGGGATGTGTTGGCAGAAGGGAGAGGCTGGTTATAAGTGAGACTTATCCCAGGCTGAGGTGATACTAAGACGGATTGGCCACACGATACCAGACAGCCTTAAGGTGGAATCAGCCTGCAGACACACACTCACTAAACACATCCGCTGGTCCTGTGTGTGCCCACGTGTGTGTGTGTGTGTGTGTGTGTGTGTGTGTGTGTGTGTGTGTGTGTGTGTGTGTGTGTGTGTGTGTGTGTGTGTGTGTGTGTGTGTGTGTGTGTGTGTGTGTGTGTGTGTGTGTGTGTGTGTGTGTGCGCATGTGCGTGTTCACACACATGCATTATTTGTTGAAGACACTTCTATAGACTGGCTCTTGTTGAGGCTACATTGTGTGCTATAGAATCATAAGCCTGATGTACTAGGTGCATGGAGACACAGACACATGTACCACCAAAAAAAAACTACAAAATCAAAGATTCTAAGTAGAAAAGCAATATTGCATTCTCCTAGCCCTCTGTGGTTTATCTTTATTGGGAAGGTCATTTAATTTGATGTTTCAACAAAACAAAAATAAATTGTGTTCTCTGACTTTGGATCTCAAGCCTTATTCCCCTTGCCGGTACTATAACCTGGACACCTTCATAAGTCAATCGAAGACAGGAGGGATGTTCCACTGAGTAGTGGGGGGGGTAGATACTAAGAGGCCTCTACATATTAGCAACCAAGAAGCCTCATAATTCAAAGGATTAAAGACTTCTACATGATGACATTTCATATTTTTTTTAAAATTCTCACATACTATACCGTTCAAAGACGATTTCATGTTTTCAGTGAAAAGTCACACTTTTATTCAACGGTTTTCAGCTGTGCTAACATAATTGCACAAGGGTTTTTTAATCATCGATTAGCCTTTTAACACGATTAGCTAAACTATGTACCATTAGAACACTGTAGTGATGGTTGCTGGAAATGAGCCTCTGTACACCTATGTAGATATCCCATTTAAAATCAGCCGTTTCCAGCCAGCATAGCTGGAATGACATTTGTAAGTGACCCCAAACTTTTGAACGGTACTGTATACCAGAATTGATATCAACGTTTACCCACCCATAAGAGAATAGGATCCACACGTTAGTGAAAGAGATTGTGTGACCAACTCTTAACTGTCAACGTGTTGACTAGTAACATGTCGTCTGCTGAATTCATCATTGCATCAAGTGAAGAAATACACTCCCTAACACTGGAATACACCGGCCCGCATGCATCACTGAAACACAAGATAATGCCCTCACCAAGGAACTCAGCTATCTAGTTGCTCAGGACAACCACATATGTTCATGGTTTGTTGAAACAGGGGACGGCTTAGCTCAGGAGGTAGATCGGGTTGGCTGGTAACCAGGAAGGTTGCTAGTTCGATCCCCGGCTCTTCCTATCTGAGTGTCGAGGTGACCCTGAGCAAGACACCTCCCCCTGACTGCTCGTGACGAGCTGGCTGTCGCCCTGCATGGTTGACTCCACCGTGAATGTGTGTATGGATGTAAGTCTCTTGTAAGTCGCTTTGGATAAAAGCGTCTGCTAAATGCCCTCAATGTAAATGTAAAATGTAAATGTAACAGAGGTTGTTTGTCAGGTGTTCCTTCGATCTCTACTTCATACGAACACCAAAGGGCTGAGGCCTGGTTCAGCCGAGGCCTGGAACAGTTTACGGCTGGTACAGGTTAGGGCTGAAACCGGTTAGGGCTGGTACAGGTTAAGGCTGGTACAGGTTAGGGCTGGTAAAGGTTAAGGCTGGTACGGGTTAGGGCTGGTACGGGTTAGGGCTGGTACAGGTTAGGGCTGGTACAGGTTAGGGCTGGTACGGCTGGGGCCCGGTACAGGTTAGGGCTGGTACAGATTAGTGATGGTACACCTGGGCCCGGGACAGCTGGGGCCCGGGACAGGTTAGGGCAGGAACAGGAACAGGTACAGCGACCACCACCCATACCAGCTGAGGGGAAGGAGTCCCCCCGCAAATGCACACAAGTCAGACAGCATCCGCTCACAAGATCCAATCAGGAGAAGCTTCCTCGTTAGCCACAGCCCAAGCGTGTGAGAAACAAAACAATGCATATGGTCTGGAGACTGATCACAGGGTCACCTATTGAATCTGTTACCAAGTTGTTTTATCAGAATAAAACAATGCAATGTGGTCTGGAGAATGACATCATGGTCACCTATTGATTCTGTTACTACGTTGTTTTAATAATCAAGAGTTATCTTTGAATCTGTTACTACGCTGCTTTATCAGAACAATCAAGAGTTATCTCTGAAGATGTTAGGAGGTCCCTTGGCATTTGGGCTGTTGTTGTTGTTGTTGTTGTCGTGGAGATAGGATCCTAGTAAGGATGATTGCTGTAGGGGCTTAGTCGTGCTGGCCACCTGCTTCAAGCATTTGGCCAGGCTGTGTGTGCGTGAGTGTGTGTGTGTGTGTGTGTGTGTGTGTGTGTGTGTGTGTGTGTGTGTGTGTGTGTGTGTGTGTGTGTGTGTGTGTGTGTGTGTGTGTGTGTGTGTGTGTGTGTGTGTGTGTGTGTGTATGTCTGGGGGACAAGGCAAAGTATTGTCTGGACACAGCAGAGGATAAGGGTAATACACAGGGCTTAAGCTGACCTGGAATGCAAGAATCCCATTGATGAAGCAGAGCGTGTTCATCACCCTATCTGCTCGCAACATGGGGGTACAGAGAGGCTTCTGCCATCATCCACTCAGCTCAGAGATTTAAACTGTACTTTATTGATATTGTCAAAAACAAAACAGAACTGTGTGCCTGTGTGTGGGTACTAAGTCTATACTATGAACTTAGCATTTTCCTATCGAGATACACAATTAATTCCTGTGCGTTCACACGTGAACACTCAGGGGGCATGGCCGGGCGTACTCCCTCTCATTCAACCACACACACGGTGTGAGGGCTAATCTATATGAAGTGCTGTATCTGGGACAGCATGACACCGGGATCATTTTCAACAGGATTTGTAGGTGGAGGAGGGTCATGCGGGGAACAAGGCCTTACTTATCCACTCCTGTGTGTGTTAACTTCCGAGGTCATCTGCTGCTACACTAATGGAGGACACAAAAGAAGCATAGCAGGTCCACCGTACAGCTGCTGTTTTCTATAAACCCACCCCCCGCACTTTGATGACAAACGCTACACAATCTGTGTCAGTCTGCAGACCTCGTGAACCTGACGTTGAGGCTTAACATTTGAGAGGAACACCGTTGCCGTAACGTAGTGATGCATTTCTGCTCCAACAACGATCACTGTCTCTCTGTCTCTCTCTCTGTCTCTCTCTCTGTCTCTCTCTCTGTCTCTCTCTCTCTAACATGTCGTAACCTCCTCCAGTTCTGTTGTGTATGTGCTTAGGAAGTCATTATAAAGATAATTACCTTATCTCAGACGAGGAACAACAAGGCCCGCTCGTGTCTATTCGGACCCGATAAAAGAGAGAGGGGGAGAAAACGAGGTTCGGAGAAGTAGGGAGAGAGAGTTAGAGATACTGACCGTAGAGTCCGTCAAGGCAGCGGAAAAGAGACATTGTGATTCCACAGAAGAATGATACTGTATCCCTTATGACATGGGTAGACGGGCTCCCTGCGATGTACCTCAGTGTCCTACAGCCTTCCTCAGCACCACCTCAGTGTTTAGCTTGTGTTTGGAGTTTTTTCCCCCGCCCCTGGTGTCACGCTATAAATCAGATGATTTATAATCTCACCCTGGCAGGATTGTTACTTCTGCTCTTTGTTATTGGGGCAGCGAGTGGCCGTGAGTGACTGCTTGCTCTCCACGGCGCAGTCCAATGACTTTATACAAACAAAACCACCGTCTGCATAATATTGCTTCTCAGACCCAAGACATAGAAACAGGGATTTAATTCAGCCAAGAGATACATGATGTATGCCTGCATTATCTACAATGTACATGATGCTAGTATTATTTAATTCAGATACAGTATATTTTCTCTGCGTCATCATTTTGTTCATCGTAGTATTTACTTACAAATGTCCTCTCTTTGCTATTGTGACAGATTTATACAGTAATACTGTCAGGAGCATTTCTTGTCTGTAAGAGTAAATAAAGTGTTTTAGCAGCATAGGCTTTTAGCATAGGTGTACAGATTGTCAGCCTGTGCTTGATATATCTGAGGATAAGAGACATTTTGCAAAAGTACTCTATAAATGTGCAGCATAATTCAAAATGTATTTGCCGCTGTTTTTTTAATAGTTAAATTGACTATTGAAGTCATACATTTGAACAGAAATCTGTAGTATAATATCTTGCACATAACATTACAAAAAAACTCTGCAAGCATAAGGAAAACATGGGTTCCCAACATTTGACTTTGGGTGTTGTCAGACCTTTTGCGTACCATCTCATATGCAAACAGATAAATACACCAGCAGCCCCTTTATTCACAATTATTTCTGCAATGGAGGCAAACAGTGAAAAGATAAAGTCAGCAACAATGTCTTATTTAGAAAACATAAATTATTAAAAAACATCAATGGAAAACATTAATTTAGAAAATATGACAGTTACTGTCAATTTGTATTTTTCAAGAAAGAAATCCCATATGCAGTACCAGCACATACCACCAGTGTTGCGCATACCACAGGTTGAAAAACACTGAACTCAAACATGCAAAAGCCAAGCAATTTTTATTTTTAAATTATGTGTGACACTTTTAAATTCATGTTGTGTGATTCCTCCCAGAAGACCTTTTTTTGTTATGATTCTCTTCTCCTCCTCAGGCTGATTAGAGTACAAGGTTAACTGACAGAAGCACAGGCTGCCATGATGCCACCAAGAGAAGTGTCTGGAATAAAAGTGTTCGAGCAGATCAGGGGAATTGAAGCTGCATTTTCTAGGCCACCTTCCCGCTCATCAAAGTTGTTTGTTTGTTGTTGTTTTTATCCCTAATGTGATCGGATATAGGACTGGCTTGTTCTCAAAATCAGACAAACCTTCATGTTGTTACTGATACCACTCAAAGATGATATGAAGAAATCATTATAACTAAATGAAAGAAAAGGATGTGAGAATATGATGAAAGGGAGTGAGTATGAAAACCCTCAAACTTGTAACCGAAGCTTATAAATCAAATTATTAAACACTTCAAACTTTATTCATATTATTTAATGATTATTACTTTCAATATATGATAATTTGAGAGTTAATAGGTGAAGGTCAAAATAATATGAGCTGCATTAAAGATAGCCGTACACAAAAACGTTTTGTTAAAGTTAATAAACCATTACTGGCAGAGGCAAAACCTAATACACTTCAAATTCCCAGAGTATATAATTTAATTTTAAACAGGGTTATATAATGTGGTCCCTTCAGAATCTCTCTAGATTGAAGACAGGTGGGAACGGGGCTGCAGTTCTCCTAGGGAAGATGGAAAACACTGAAGTACTAGTCTGAGAGACATCCTGGAGATGTTGGCAAACAGAGATCACAACAGGATTTAGATGAGGGATCAGGCGTCTCTAGAGAACAGGAAGGAGTTAGGCAACTCATCTTCCTGTTCACTCCTAGAATTTCATTCCAAGAATTGTGTCTTATTAGAAAAGTAGCAGGGACAAAACCATTTCTGAATATTCCCAAAGAAAACCCCTGAAGGTTTAAAGGTATACCTTTGTAAACGTACAGCACTATTTAGACCAGTGGCCACTCAAAGCGTACTCAAACTAGTGCCTTGCATTTAACCATTGATACACACATACATTGACGGCTGTGTCAGCCAAGTTAGGAGTCAGCGAGACCCTCTGGAGCAGTCATGGTTTGGTGTCTTGCTCAGGGAAACCTTGACATTTTGCTAGTGGGAGCTGCGGGTCGAACCAGCATCTGGAATCCTTTGGGCTGCCAGATAACCCACTCCACCCCTTGAGCCCCTTACCCTTACCATAACCCCAACCCACTTCTAACCTCCTGATCTAATTTCAATTTGATATTAGATAGAAGGTCAAGTGTACATCTCTAAATTGTATCTGCTGTAAGTTGCTGGTTTCCAATGCTAACCCCATCAGTCCCCAGCTGATTCTCTCCCCCTGGTTGTGTTGCAGGAGAACCCGTACATGTGCAGTGACGAGTGTGACGCCTCAAACCCCGACCTGGCCCACCCGCCCCAGCTCATGCAGGACCAGCAGCGCACAGGGCTACTCACCTACTGGCAGACGGTCACCTGGAGCCGCTACCCGGAGCCCCTGCTGGCCAACATCTCCCTGTCCTGGAACAAGAGCTTGGAGCTCAGCGGCGACATACAGATCACCTTCGAGTACGGCCGGCCCACCATCATGGTGCTGGAAAAGTCGACGGACTACGGCCGCAGCTGGCATCCCTTCCAGTACTACGCCGACGACTGCCTGGACGCCTTCAGCCTGCCAGCCAAGCAGGTGCGCGACCTGTCGGCCGCCAACATCACACGGGTCCTCTGCACCGAGCAGTACTCCCGTTGGGTGGGCTCCAAGAGCGAGAAGAACGTCACGTTTGAGGTGCGCTCGCGCTTCGCCGTGTTCGCGGGGGTGCGGCTGCAGAACATGGACAACCTTTACACACGCATGGAGAGCATGAAGGGACTGAGGGACTTTTTCACCTTCACCAACCTGAGGCTGAGGCTGCTGAGGCCCGCCCTGGGGGGCACCTACGTGCAGCGGGAAAACCTCCTCAAGTACTTCTACGCCATCTCCAA
Organism: Gadus morhua; assembly: GCF_902167405.1. NCBI lineage: Eukaryota > Metazoa > Chordata > Actinopteri > Gadiformes > Gadidae > Gadus > Gadus morhua. Next base: position 2,596,586 of record NC_044066.1, read on the forward strand.
CATTGAGGTACCAGCAAGGTGAGGAGGATCTTCGTTTCACTTGATTGACGTGTGATGACCTGAGGGTTTTGTTGATGGTTCCCTTTCCCTAAAGATATTTACGAATGAGTGAGTGTATGATGTGTATCTGTCTGTGTGTGGTTTTCACCACCTCAATATCTAGGATAAGTAGATGCATTGTGAAAATAGACAGATTGAGAAGAAGTTCTTCTCAATCTGTGTATTTGATGGTTCTTCTGAAGAACCATCAAAGGCAGAGCCTGGGCAGCGATCAAAACGTAAAAAAAGGGTATGCATTCTTTGCATTGAACTACTGTATAGCGGGAATAATATACTGTGGGCATCCACTAATCTGAAAAAATCACAAATAGAACTGCTGGCTGTCCATGTTCCACGTTAAATAGCACTATTTGTTCTCTCATGCAGCTGTCAGATATGTATAACAATCAAGAGACAACTATAGTAACTGCACTCACACACACACACACACACATACACACACACAAAAACACACAAACTAACACACACACAACACGCAAGCACACAATCACACGCACGCACACACACCCACAAAAACCCTCATGCAAACAACCACACACACTCATGCATACACACACACACAACCCCCCCCACACACACACACACATACACACACACCATAACGCACACACATAAAAGCGAACCTTAATCCGAGGGGCATTTCCAATGACCCCATCTCTCCCAGCGCGGCTCCTGCTCGGCCTGTCATTGGCCTGCTAACCCGATGATTAACGACACAAACACACAGCCACGGTGGTCCAAGCGTTCCCCCCGCCAGCCCCACCACCGCCACTCTCCATGCCAGGAGAGGTGTGGGCGGAGAACCCTTACATGGCAACTCTGTGACAGTGAAGGATGGCCCCTGAGCCGTCAGAGCCTGCTTAGCATCGCACGGCTATCGCGCGCACCTCTCAGAATTATCATTCCAATCAATACGGCGCGGTGACATTTGAATGGTATTTAACATCCTTGTTCAGAAGGGTCGGGCCTGAAGAGATGGGAGGGAGTAGAATGTGTGTGTGGTGCTGGAGGGGGGCGGGGGCACGGGACGCGTGTGAGTGGTTAACACAGGAGGAGGTGCTGCAGGGGGGTGTCTGTATGTGGTTGGCGGGGGGGTTAGGGAGGCCGGGATGGGGGTGTTTGATGAGGTCCTCAGTGGATGCTGAGACAGCATACGTACACGCTAACAGCTAGCCTTCAACACTCACACACAAAAACAAACACACACATGCACACACACACACACACACACACACACACACACACACACACACACACACACACACACACACACACACACACACACACACACACACACACACACAGAAACAGATGCACACAAAGGAACACACAGCTACACGCATGCATAAACAGATACGAGCACACACTTTCAGACAAACAGATACACACACACACACATTCAAGCATAGACAGATACAAACAAAAACTTGCACACATAAACAGATCCAGAGACACACAAACAAACACACATTTGTGCATACAGATACAAACACACCCTTGCACACAAACTGACACACACACACACACACACACACACACACACACACACACACACACACACACACACACACACACACACACACACACACACACACACACACACACATACAGCCCTCTGGCACTGTGGAGAAGGCCTGCAGGTATTGATCACAGGCACTTTTTAGGCTCAGCACGGAATCAGAGAGAGAAGGAACCACAAAAAGGAAGAGACAGGGCGAGAGAGGGATAGAGAAAGAGAGAGAGAGAGCGAGAGAGAGGGATGGAGAGAGGGAGCGAGGGAGAGAAGAAGAGAAAGAGATAAAGGAGAGAGAGAGGGAGAGAGGGAAAGAAAGATCAACCTCCACCCAAGGGTGAAACCACGGTGTCCACAGCGATGCCAGAATCTCAGATAACTTTAATGATCAGCTATATTCTACTTTATTTTGAAGTTGATTCACGACTTCTTAGAGTAGTGTTTGTGCACTCGCCACATACAAGCCTTTATCAGCTCACTGTTTACATCCCCAGTGTGATGTCACACCAAATGTGTACTCCATAACCCCTTCGAGAAATCTCTTCATATTTCCCTACTTGCAGAATAGCTTTTTTCCCTCTCTTCTATCTTTTTGACCCCGGTGTCACTTCCTCCCCTCCTGTGCTATCTCAATGCTGTCTAGATGCTATCTAGAGGCTAGCAGTGGCTGCCGCTGGTGGCAGCTGGTGACAGTGTGTGACTGCGCTGGATCTGGTATCAGAGGGGACCCAAATATAGCCCCGCAGCGATGACTGAGACCAGTCCGTCTTCCGTCCCACCCACCTTCCCACCCCGGCCCCCCACACCTCCGTAACATAATCACTAATCAATAAGCTATTCTGGGCAACCTGCAGGACTATTGGGTGCTGATGTTCGGGGGCCGGGGGGGGTGGGGGGGGGGGGGGGGTCCTCGCTAGTACAGTACAATCAGGAGTGTCTGAAGCTTACGGCTGGGAAATTGATTTTGGGGGGTTGGCGGGGGGTGATTGAGGGTCGGGGGGCTAGACGATTAGTCTAGCCCCCCTATGTTCCTTGGACAAAGGCCTTAGCTATTTCATCTCATCTCATCTGGCCTTAGTAACATATTGGGATTTCCAATGCTTAAATTTGAATAATGAATATTCCACTCGAACCGTGGGGCTTCGCATGGGCGGGCGCAGGGGCCAAATGGGTTTTATGTGATCAAGAGCGAGTGGCAGTGTAACCGCAGGTCACCACAGTAATAAGATACGCTGATGCTATCGACGGTAGGAAGGGGGGGAGCGCTGGTACTGGCTTCCTGGCCGGGTTATATGTCCCCAGGCTCCTCAGCTCCCTCCAGCTAGAAACCGCCTCAAAATAAACGATTATTTAGTTAACGCAAGGCAATGGACTAAGTTTAGTACGCAATGACAGAACAGAGAAGAAAGACAAAAATATGATCCAAGCTCTGAGATCCCATTTGTCATCTTCCCGGGATGAGAGCAGGTTGTTTTTGGCTGTGTGTGTTTAATCTGACACTGCGTTGTCAGAGTGACTGGCTGTGCCCTAAAGAGCTGGCAGAGCAGGTGTGCGGGAAGCCAGGTAGTCAGGACTAAATAGTGCTGCTTTATCAATAAATGCGTAACCTGATAGGCCATTAAGTGCCAATGCAGGAAAGGGAGGTTTGATGCGATGGGTGGGTGGTGGTAAGTTTAGATTTGTGGATGTGCTGAAGTCAAGTCAAACTAGATCTCTTTATGGGCTGAGCGAGGTCGCACAAGGTAGAGGACAGCCAAGGAACGGAGTAAGGGATTGACGAGCACAGGGTGGGGGGTGCAGGAAGAAGAAGAGGAAGGGCGGGTTGGACAGAGTGAGGTCGATAGAATATTATAGGATTCAGCACAACATTCGTTGTACTGCAAAGAAAACCTCAAGGTTGCCTATAATGAGCTCCTAGACAGCATGCATACAAAACTTAAGTTACATTTCGGTTTTTTTGTGTCCAAAAAGAATTGGACCCAGTAGAGCACTCTGGAGGTTGAGCCACACTTTTCAAATCCATCTTGTTCAATATCATGGATGTGCCACGGGGAAGTCATCGCCCAGCATCAAAGAGAAGAAGTAGAGGAGGAGGAGGAGGAGGAGGAGAAGGGCAGAGATGTGTTAACCCTCTGTCATCATTTACATCAGTGGAATTAGATTTGCTGGCTCAGGCCTATTGGTAAGCATCCATGCTCCCCCCGTCTCCTCATCCCCACCCGCCGCTCGCCCATCTGTCAGCAGATCCTCACTGGACGCTGGAGTCCGACTACAGAGTGGACGGCAGCCTGTAGTCTGTATTATGGATTAGGAGGGAGGTCGTGGATTGGGCCTGTGTAATCAAATAAGCTGCAGGTTATAGACTGGCTCTTTATAATGGAATAGAGGCAGGACTTTGGGGCCCAGGAAGAGCCACCTAAGTGGATCAGAGCCGGGAGGCCAAAAGAGGGACTAAGACGTAGACTGTTGGAAAGTTGGTGAGAATGAAGAGCAAGGACTGCATGGGCGCTTCAGTCACCCTTCACTCCTTCCTCCGGTATCATTGGACAGCCATGGAAGGTAACATTATGGAGAAGATAAGCACTTGGTTTAACTCTTGGCTTCACTAGCAATCAACTTTCCGATGGCTAAAGACACAAACATGTGGGTTGTGGATAGGGACTATCCCAGGTACTTTTTGCAAAGTCCCTTAATGCTAGTGTTAGGTCCCTAATTTCAACAAATATAACTGATAGATGAATTCTATCAGCAGGATAACACAACATCCGTAATGAAAGACAGGATCTTGTTTGGTAGGCCTCATCATGTCGCCGTTCTGACCTGTAATTAAGTTTTATGGTTGGCTCGACGAAATAGCAAGTGCTATAAATGCAAATGCTCCTTCTTCCTCCTTTTGGTGGTTGTACAGGAGCGTGTTGGTTCACGCCTGCGTCTTGTTTGTCTGTGTGGTGCGTGCACGTCTGTTTCTCCCCCCGCTCCTTCCTCCGCGCCCCCTGCTGTGAAATCTAATGTGCTCAGAGGTTTAAATGTTTCTTCTCAGTCTCTGCTAGAGTGGACCAGAATAGACTTAGGAAGCAAACGGAGGGAACAGAAAGCCTGCAGCGGGTGCCTTTTGGATTAGGATTCTGATTGCACTTTAGAATAACTGTGACTTCTTTTCTATTGTAAAGCAGAAGTTAAATCCTCTATTGTGATGCATTGTTCATGCATTACTATTATGAATAACTATTAGGGAGCTATTCATAATCAGTTATAAATTATTAATAAATGAATAAGATAATGGTTTAAGGATCATTTGTAAAGCCCAAGTTAATGATGACATCTTTTTGCAATTTGTTAATAATGCTTTATAAAAACTCAAGTCATGATTAGTTTAGGTAGGAGAAACTAAAGTGAAGACTATCTATGCCTTACTTAGCAATTATTAATGACAGCTACTGGCTGTACCTATCAATTCAGGTGGTAAGAGATCATGAGTCAAGTCTTCTGTGTGAGGACATCTAAAGTCAGGACTATCTATGACTTACTTAGCATTTATAAATGACATTAAAAGACTGAAAATACCTTGTGTGTACAATTAAAGCTGTTCCAAATAATGATAGGTAGTACGTTAAAGTTCTCATTTTAAATGAGCTCACACAAAATACTTCAATTCGATTCAATTCAATTCAAATCACTTTATTCATCCCCAAGGGGCAATTAAACCAGCAGTAAACCTGAATGTATCATGAATTCCTATTATTTATTAATTCTAAAAAATTATGAAGAATTATTATATAAATAGTTTGTAAATCATGATCTTCAACGCTTCATAGATGATCCTGTAAACCCCTTTCTCAGTATCTCATGTATATGTATTACTAATTATTAATTGCGTACTGAGTATTGATGTTGGAACAAGACTTTATAAATGCTTAGAATTCGCTATTTACTACTACTTTATTTCTGCTTCAGAGTTGCAGTTATTCTAGAGTGCAGCAATCACCAGGAAAACAATAAAAGGACTTGTTATGTTACATAAGCAATCTGAAGAAGGAGCAAGCATGATGGGGCAGAAGAGGAACACACTCCTCTCCCTCCTCCTCCTCCTCCTCCTCCTCCCCCCTCCTCCTCCCCCCTCCTCCTCCTCCCCCTCCTCCTACTCCACCTTCTCCTCCTCCTCCTCCTCCTCCTCCTCCCTCCCTCCTCCTCCTCCCCCTCCTCCTACTCCACCTTCTCCTCCTCATCCTCCTCCTCCTCCTCCTCCCTCCCTCCTCCTCCTCCCCCTCCTTCTACTCCACCTTCTCCTCCTTCTCCTCCTCCTACCCCTCCTCCTGTAGAAGTAGAACAGAGGCTCTCTATCCGCTCTCTTTCTCTCTCTGGCTTTATTTCTCTCTGTCTCTCTCTGGCCCTCCTTTGTTGTTTTCTTCTTTGAGCCTCTGGTCTTTTTTAAGGTCTTGATTATCCATAGTATCGCGTGACTTTGACTTTGAAAACTGTCACACTGATTTTGAATTATGCCAAAGTTTTCTTTTGTGTCCTTTTTCGTTTGAGAGTGAAGGTGAGAGGATGGGATGTAAGCCTGGGGATCAGGATAGAGAGAGAGCTAGAGAGAGAGCGAGAGAGAGAGAGAGAGAGAGAGAGAGAGAGAGAGAGAGAGAGAGAGAGAGAGAGAGAGAGAGAGAGAGAGAGAGAGAGAGAGAGAGAGAGAGAGAGAGAGAGATGATGGATTAACTTCTAGTTTCATGAGACTAGCTGGGGAGCCACTGATTCTGTGATGAATGATGTGAGCTTCTGTAAATATTATTCTATACCTGGCTGCTGTGGAGCGGTCTACCACCTGCTTCTGTCTAGAGCTCTTCATCCTCTTCCTTGTATTCATCCAATCCCATTGCTTTGACCAGTAATTGGCCCACTTCATCAGGAACAGCACACCTTTGCCCATGCATGACAATGACGTTTACATTGTCTGATCTGGGTTGTGAACACATGTTCACATTTGACAAGTAGGGTTCATTTCTTGACCTATACATGGAAACACACATGGCCCCTCTGTCCCTTTGAATGCGCCTGTATGTGTGAGGAAGCCCCTCCCACTCTGCCTCCCCCTCTCTCCCCCGCCCCCCTCTGTTCTCTACCTCTGGGATGGCTTAGGCCTGGAAACAGATCACTTTTTAAATCATTCATGAGCATCTCTCCGGAAGCGAAAGGCATGCAGAAACCTGGGAGGGGGGGCTTATGGGAGGGGAGGGGGACGCGATGAAGAATGTGTCGTTGGCCGGTTTCATACCCGGTGATTTATGACACAACGGTTGTAACTGATTTGATAATAGAGGTTTATAATCCCCTCACAGGAGGTGGAAGAAGACAAAAAAAAACGTAAGTCAGCAATTTTCTGATTTGACTTTTCCCCTTTTTGCTGCCGTAGATTAACTTCTGTTTCTTTCCTTTAATTATTTTCTTCATAAAACCCTCATTGTGACTTTCTCCTGTCTTCTTCTCCTCTTGACTCAAAATATTTCAGCCTATTCCTGTAAACACCTTCAGAGCTCCTGGTAGAGCCTTCACTGGGCGGGGAGAGGAGGGGTGAGGAGGGATTCTCCTGGTAGAGCCTTCACTGGGCGGGGAGAGGAGGGCTGAGGAGGGGTGAGGAGGGGTGAGGAGGGATTCTCCTGGTAGAGCCTTCACTGGGCAGGGAGAGGAGGGCTGAAGAGGGCTGAGGAGGGGTGAGGAGGGATTCTCCTGGTGCTACCAGCTGGGTTCATGCTGAAAAGCATGCTGGGAATTGAAAGTGAGAGAACATGAGGTGGAGAGAGAGTGCACGCAGAAGAGTGACAGAGAGAGTGATTGAGAGAGAGAAGGAGAGAGAGCAAGAGAGAGAGAGCGAGAGAGAGAGTGAGAGTGTCCTTGGAAAGACGGTTTGTTCTCTGTCAGCCAGATTAATTAGCATAGTATTACTATATGACGAGGTGTGTTCAAAACCCGCAATGGGTGTGCTACAGTAGAACTGTCCCTGTGGGTGTAGACAGCCAGGATAAACAACACATCAACAGGAAGGAGGGATGAGAGGGGGCGGAGCCACAGACAGGTAGTCCCGTGTTGTATTTGTGGATGTCATTTAAACGGCATGTGTTGGTTCCTCACTGAAGGACAGTGTGGAGGTTTGAAGGTCAAACTACTTTTCTATTCATTTATTCTTTATAATTGAATCACCAAGACACCTGGAAGTACACATCGAGACGTTAAGAAATAATATTGTTTATTTTATATAAGAAGTTAGCCCAATGTAATCAAAACAACACAAACAATTACCAACCACTTTTGGGAATTCTTTTAGAGGGTAGCGGGTCATTGCAAATTATATTACCAAGCAAACTTATTTGAACGTAATGTTCTGTAATTGTGCACTCCTACATCTCAAAGCTTTTGTGAACCATTTCTATCTTTAAATATAACTTTGAGTAGAAAATAAAAAGGCCCCAAGTTTCAGTCTTGCTGCTAATTGTCCAGCTAACTGGGTGTGTGGTTTGAAGCTATATATTCCCTCCCTCCTTCCTCTCCTCTGATCTTCTTCTTCCTCCTCCTCTCACCTCCTCCTCTCCTGGCCCAGGGGCTGAGGGGAGATCATTCCCTTTCTCTCTCTCTCTCTCTCTCTCCCTCTCTCTCTTTCTCTCTCTCTCTCAAATGACTAATGATGTTCCTTCAGTCTCAAGGATTTAGCTGGATAATTATATTAACCCTTGTCCTCTGGCTGATCTTAGCTAGGGTGTTCCAAGCTCCACCCCAGGATAAAGACCACACCAGCCTCGGCCATCCCTCCCTGGCTGCCACCCTCCAACCAGAGTCTTAGGCCCAATCCCATTTCTACCCCTTACCCCTTCCCCTTACCCCTCCCCCTTGTTTTGAAGGGGTAAGCGGTAGAAATGGGATTGGGCCTTAGTATACAGTACACACTGTGGACATGCCGGTGCTAGGATCCCGGCTGCTCGATTTAGCATTTTAAATATTCATTCTCTCATTTGAGAAAAATTGTGGAAGCGTTTATATAAACACTTCGCTGTGTCTGTGTCAAAACTGAGAAGAAAGAGGGGTGTGTAAAATAATGTAGACTAAGGAGATTGTATCTCACTACCACCTGAAATAAACTGAAACAGAAGTGACTAAAGGAAGTGTGACCCAACCTGAACAAACGCTCTAACTGCTCAATGTGTGAGTGGAGGAACAACTCTGATGATCATGTTGTGCTCGTTCTTCCTTCTGCTCTTCTGTTCGGAGGCGGGAGACTCATATGTTAATTGCTGGATGAATAAAGTATTTATCTTAAGATCCTTGTTAGCACAGGTGGATGTTTACTATCAATGACAACTATTACGATTATAAACAGCATAGTCACAAAGTTAGAGGAGGAAAATACAAATCATATGTGGCTGAACAGGGTGCACAGGGTTAAAACAGTGTACTTGTTTTGCAAATAAGTTGAACCAACTAGTGAGAAATGAGACGCGCAGAGCGGTAGGTTTGAGCGTGCGCAATGCAGGATTTGAACAATTTAATTATATTCCGTTATACACACGCTATATAAACCCTCACGCCATCATGCATGCACATTTTAATGAACCCTCGCTCACTTACACACATCCCCACACATTCACCCACACACTCACCCACACACAGATACACAAACACGCATTGGGCCCTATTTTAATGTTCTGAAACGCAAGTGAGAAGCGCCAAGCGCAAGTAGCTTTGTTGGCGGTTCTATGGCGATGTTGCTATTTTACCGGCTCTTGCGCCCGGCGCAAATCTAAAAAGGGTTGGTCTGAACTCTGAAGTAGCCTAATTACCCGTAGGTGTGGTTTGGGCGTAATGTGCAATAAACCAATGAGAGTGCCATCTCCCATCCCCTTTAAGAGCCATGAGCGCATTTAAATCTGACGAGTTGATATTTTCACAGCGCGTTTGTAGTCTTCGATGAGACAGATGCATGGCCACCACCTCAAATGGCTCAGTTTATGGCCAAATAATATGGCCTAATTCACACATGGAATAGCGTTTTCGTCTACAACTTCAGAAGTACTGAGTCCTCAAATAAATTTTGGCAAAGAAAACTTAACACACATATGAATGCGGTAACTGTGGTTCTATTTAATAATATACGCAATACATTAACAAACATCGTTTCTTACCAGTATTGTATGCATTATCGTTATCGACTTGTGTTCCTAATATGCATGTGTCCCCCCGTTAATATACATTGCCATGGACTGTATTATGCGTTACGTGTTTAGTTTGCGTGTGTTTAAACAGATGGACACACACACGCGCGCCCGCATTCATTCATTCTTTTCAACACTCACTCGCAGTAAAACAATATTTTCTCACGATCAAATACTCATCAATCCTAAAAGTTTTGGGCTTGTGCACGACGATATGTGTTTGCTGTACGGTGTTTGCAGATGCATTGATTTAAAAGTACAACTTATTATTGCTGTATCAGCTGTTCTTTCCCAAATAATCTACCAAGAATGTGCAGCTAGGTAGATGAGAGAAGCAAAGTGTATGCGCGAGGTGCACAAGCAATTTTATGCATGCGCCCTTAAAATAGCATCTGAACAATGCGCAACTGACTTTAAACCAGGTATTTCCTGGTTTGTGGCGCAATTGTTTTCTGAAACTGCAAAATAGCACCAGGGAACGTTTGCGCCAGAGCACGCCTCCTCCTTTTGCCGAACCGCCCCTTGGGGCGCAAGATCATTACCTAATTTACCGACGTGTGGCACTGGAGGGAAAAGAACGCTCTACGCCAGTTGCAAACTAGCAACGGCACATGCGTCAGTGTAGAAAGTCAATTGCGCTGGATGCAAGATAGGGCCCATTGGCTCACACACACACACACACACACACACACACACACACACACACACACACACACACACACACACACACACACACACACACACACACACACACACAATCTCTCTCTCTATCTCCCTCTTGCACAAACACACACACACAAACACTCTCTCTATATCTCCCTCTTGCAAACACACACAAACAAATACACACAAACTCCCTGTCTCTATCTCTTACACACACACACACACACACACACACACACACACACACACACACACACACACGCACACGCACACACACACTCTCTCACTAACATACTCACACACCCATATACTTTCATTGTGAAACAAAAACATTGCTACTGAGTGGATAACCACCACCTTGGGGGGCCAGCAGGGGGGCCCGCACAAGAAGAACCCCACTATCAAATCAAACCTCTGCAGTCCCTCTGTTTCTGTCGCCTCATCGTTTCCACTCCCCTTCAGTTCTTTTTTCTCTCTCTATCTT
>NC_044066.1:2612500-2632500 GCF_902167405.1 Gadus morhua
GATATGGTCCTTTGGCCTGATCAGGATTGGAGGCGGGATGCATACTGATTTACATGTAGATCTGTTTCACCTCATTTATATTCTTTTTTTTTATTTTTTGTTGGCCGACGAAAAGCTTTTGATGCAGTCAGCTCAGCTGAACATTTTACTGTGTTACAGTAAAAAAATATATATTTGCTTTTTTACCTTTTTGCACTTGTACTTGCACTGATTTCATCATTACATCCCCTGAAAGACAGTCGAAAGATGTTCTTACTGTAATGTTTTTCATTTTTCTTATCAGTGCAATTACTGTACTGTAATTTACCAAAATAGGAAGCTTTGATGGATTGTCAGAACAATGTTGCAGCATCAACTATAGGTGTACAGTATGACTCTGGGAAGCTGGGATTGTGAGTTTAGCCCATTGGAGCTCATTGGATGGATAAATATGCATTGCATCCTATTCTGATACGATTGTGTCAATGCAATATTTATACGATATATTCACAGTATTGTATTACAATATGGAAAAAGTAATTATGTACCACCTAATTGCAACTTTAAAAAAGAAAGCTATATCTAAACAATTTTATACATTGGAATATGTAACATGGTCTCATAAAGCAAAAAAATGTAAATAGTAGTTTGATGGAAATGTTTTGAATTGATCACACCAGTGTGTAATTGATGCTCTCTAATAGATATTCATTTGAAAGCTGTGTTTACTGTTTGGTGGAAAAAAACTATTTTGAGAAGAATTTGTGTAGTTTTGACAAATTTATTAACTCTTCTCAGGTTTGTGTTTAGAGTTTTGAGAAATCTTGCTATAGTTTCAAAAAACGTTTTTAAACGATTGAGAAAAACTGTAACATCTGAATGGCCCGAATGGATTATTTGTGTGTGCAGAGGCCAAAGTGAGGGAGGAAAAGGCAGAAGTCCCAGTCAAAGGAACAGGGCGAGAGAGAGAGAGAGAGAGAGAGAGAGAGAGAGAGAGAGAGAGAGAGAGAGAGAGAGAGAGAGAGAGAGAGAGAGAGAGAGAGAGAGAGAGAGAGAGAGAGAGAGAGAGAGAGAGAGAGAGAGAGAGAGGGAGATATAGAGAGGGAGAGAGAGAGAGAGAGAGAGAGAGAGAGAGCAAGAGAGAGAGAGAGAGGGCAAGAGAGAGAGAGAAAGATAGGGATAAGGCAATAAAAAGATTGAAAATAAAGCATTTACAAAAACGGAGGAATCAGGTGCAAAGTGTGTGAAAGAAGAAAGAATAGAAGCGAATGAGGTACAGAGAGAGAGAGAGCGAGACACACACAAACACACACACACACACACACACACACACACACACACACACACACACACAAACACACACACAGACACACACACACACACACACACACACACACACACACACACACACACACACACACACACACACACACACACACACACACACACACACACACACAGGGAGCGGGCGCCCGGGCACTCACTGGAGTGTCAGGCCAGTGATGCGGAGAGGGTTGATGCAGAGCTGAAGGAGCTGTGTGCTGCTGGGAGGCTGAGGTCGGGCCGCCGCCATGGAGACGAGCCGGAGCAGGAACTGTGGGCTGGACTAGAAGGAGAGCCTCACATCCACTGTCCATGTCAACGTCAAAAATCTCCATGCACAACATCTCCATGTACAATGTGCAATTCAAAGAGGTCTTTAAAGAGATACGAAGGGTTCACGGATGATAAGCGCACTTCTCTGAGTGTGTGTTGTATGTGTAGCTAGTATATTACCTTGCGAGCGGTGAGAGAGCGCGGTAAGGTGCAGTATGAGCGATGAGGGCCGTAGCGCTACAGCATGTTAAACTGATGCAGAAGCAGCTCCTCACTTAGACCCTAATGTCTGCCCGATAACACCGCCCTAATTGACTTGAGGAAGGCCATTTCCTCCGCCAGGGCCGAAGCCATTAAGGCAGCGGCGGGGAGAAAACAAAAACGCAGACTAGGCATCGACGCATGACAAGAAAATCACTTTTCTTTTGAGTATTGATTTTCAACTACACAAGTTAGATCCTGTTGTCGAGCCGTGTACACCCACTTTGTAGCGGAGAAGCACGGCGGGGAGGGGGGGGGGGGGGAGATGAGAGGCAGTGATACGTTGTCAGTCAGCGCGGTGACATTAGTCACACGGCCTCCTCTACTCCTCTACCTTGTGGATCTGCTGTCTGTCAGTGGAGCCCTCAGACGCAGCACTCCCCCGCGCACGCACACACGCACGCACGCACACGAGCGGTATACACAACCACACACACAGATGCATACACTATATACACGTGCACAAAGACGCACACATACACACTGCGCAAACACTCTATGCATACACAGACTGAAAAGAAATGGGGGCGCACACACAGACACGCACACACTCTTTGCACACACAGGTACACACTACTAACAAGACACCTGTCTCACACACACTTTCGATATATCTCAGACACACTGCTTTAAAAAGAGATGTTCAATTCTCCCCCCGCGCTAAGTGGACAGCTCGCGGCCTTCAGGAAGCTTCTAGAAAACAAGGCCTGTCGCGGGACGGATCTCTGGCACATGCTGTCACCTAGAGCTGATCAAAGAGGAGCCAGGCCGTATATATAGGCATGAGGAGAGGAGGAGCAGGAGCAGACATCATCACTTACTCTGACGGAGCCGTCTAGCTGCTTTTGGTTTCACCTTTTCCCTGTTTTTAAAACGCGCAGCATTGTGGGCCGACGGAGAGAAAACACCCACGACATCGAGAGAATCAAGATAAGTTAAAGGGGAGTTAAGAAAGAAGGGGCCATATATAAAAACAGGCGTAGGTGAACGGGGGGGGGGGGGGGGGGGGGACGCAGAGGAGTGTGAGCAACGAAGATTGAAGCAGTCATTTTGCGTCGTACAGGGCCATTCTTTGAATATTTGATGCAGACGGATTGCTGTTCACTCCAGTGGAACAAACTGGTTGGAGCCGCTCATCTGGAAAAGGCTGTAATTTGAATTCCTAGACGACAGGGGTCCCGGAGATCCTCATTTCCTCCTCATCTCTCCGTTAGGTCCCGGGTCCGGCCAGCAGGGCCCCCGGTGGTCACTGTCCCCATCACACACAACGCTACCAGTCACTATGCACACACACACACACACACACACACACACACACCTGCATACACACAGACATGCATGACCCTTAATATGAACACACATGTATGCAAATTGCATACAACATGCACACACGAGACATGTTAAGACGCACCTTACTCCCCCACACACACACACACACACATACATACGCACAAGCACATTTGGCATACAGTAGTTATATACACACTATGCATACACACACTTACAAACTGCGCGCACACCCTAACCATACATACACTACGCATGCAAAAAATTAAGCACTCACACTTCAGACTAAGACTATGCACACACACACACAAACATATTTTTTTATATTATTATAATATTTTTGCATGTAATTATGTGATCTTCTTACAAATTCTCTGCCGCATGCATTTTACCGTGTCCCTGGAAAATAGCGATGCCAGTGAACCTTTTCTCTATTACTCTCAGTTTCAGACTGAAAGTGTACTTGTATATTTATGACAAAACAGCACAAGTTTAATGGTGAACGTTATTTTTCAATGACTGATGAACCATTGGTCTGGAGAAAATATATGAACTACCAAAGTGTGCCCGGTGACTTTGCATTATGCTCCCGCGTTAGGGAGCTGCATCGTCTGTACAGCTGAGATCTCTCAGTTCTGCTTAGTTGTGTCTTGTTTTTCCACTCCTATACACAGGTGCATACCTTTCGTTACTCATCAGTTTTTTTTGCATTCGTTGTTATCTTTATATAACATCTTCAAACAACACATTTGTGCGTCACACATTAAAACAATTATACTAAATCGTGTTTTGATTGCAATCATATTAACCCAGTGAGCTCTCCAGAGGAATCCAGGCTGGTGTGTTTGTGAATGCCTTTGTTCTTCTGTCCTTTTCTGACATAACTCGTCGTGATCCACACACATTTGAACGTGTGCAGCACATTCTTATCGTGGGTGACATACTGCATCACTGAAGAAACGTGGTCGAACCTCTTTCTCTTTATCAGTGCAGGTCGTGCAAAAATATCTCCCTCTGTCTCAAAGCACAGGTCATGCAGAAAAAGATCAGTCTCTCGCTCTACACACACACACAGCCCCTGACACGGGTCTTCTGACGCAGGTGTGTGTGCTCTCTGGTCGTGCAGGTGTAAGTGTAACCTCCACGCCTCCCAGTGCCTGCTCCAGGACGGTAACCTCCAGTGCATGTGTGAGCACAACACCACGGGCCCCGACTGCCAGCGCTGCAAAAAGGGCTTCAAGGCCAAGTCCTGGAAGGCTGGCTCCTACCTGCCGGCGCCCAACGGATCCCCCAACACCTGTACGTATGACTCAAATCATCCTCAGCTTTTCATACAACCGCATTTCATACAACCATCACTTATTATAGCGGTCATTCACCACAACGTTACCAGCTTTAAAAATGATCTCAAAGTCATGCTGGTAACCATGGGAATAAGGTGCCCCTCCCTCCTACAACAGGTCTTGTGAATCTCTAAGCTCCGTGCTGAGACAGGGGGCTGTCCTCCACTGGCTGGGGTCGGTCGGAGCCAGATGTTCACTGATTGAAATTCTCTAATTCACTAATTTACTAATTCAAAGTTTGTTTTAAAATGCATTCATGTGGATAGGTTTAGCACTGCACTTTTTTCGAAAAATCATTGACCAATAACCATACATAATTTAACATAGTATTATATTAAAAAATAAATCAATATCTGTTATTTCATAAATGGACCATTCGTAAGTACACTACAGTTGATTCAGCGCGTTCATTCCTTTCATGCAGTGATTGTAATAAATGAAAACGAGCAGCAATCAATGAGGGTGCAGATTACAGAGAAGAGCAATGTCATTAGAAGCAGATGAGGTGAATGAGAGCTGAGCTGCCGTTAGTGGTGTCCTTCTCCCTCCCAGAGACCAGAAGCTGCAGAGTGCCACGAGTGCTGCTGGGGGAAGTCCTCTTGGAGAACATAGGCTGCTTCCTATGATAAAAGAATAATCTAGGCCAGCCACTCCCTCGGATTCAGCCCTCATACAAACAGACATTCGCTCTCACACTCAGTGAATCACAGCCCACTATTATGCAAACGCATGAACTCACACAGAGGCACGCACACACACACACTTTCACTGTTACACATTATAGAGTTACAGACACCGACACTTGCACAGACCGGCACAGTTACATGCACAGGGAAAAACACACAAATGCACACACAAACACACACACTCTCTCGCACACACTACACAGCTTAATGGTTTTGCTGCTCTGTTCCATTGTCAGCACTTCTATGATCTTATTGCGTCCAGAGTTTCTCATACCTTAACCCACAGACATCCTGCCTCCATTTTAAAGTACACTATACATCACAGGTCACATTGAAAGTTATAATGTTCTAAAGATATGTGTCTTCAATAATGGGCAAAAGCATTATGACTCTCATAACAGGAATTGTATATGTTATGTGTATATTGTTTTTCACTGTAATGACGGCTTAGAAACCAAACATAAAGAAGTCTTTGGGCTACAGAGCTTTCTGCATGTTCACTGTAGTCAGAGGAATGGAAGTTTGCAGTTTGGTTTCTACTTCAAAGCCTCTGAGAATCTTCCGAGAGATTCTCTTATTCTGAAAGAACCCCACACCATCTCTCAGCTCCACCAGCTGAGTGTGATAAGAGATCCAGCGTCGGGTGTTAAGGCACTGCGTGAGTAAACACATGCTCATCTCCCCTTCCTTCTCTTTCTCCCTTCCAGGTGCTATTGCTGGTTCCCCATCCGGTTCCAGTAAGTACAGAAAAATAAACCATTGTGGTTGTTCATATCCCCTTCCTCCAACCTTTTTATTGCCCCTCTAATTTCCATCTGTCTGTTGATGCATCTTCAGTTACATTCCTACCTTTCCTCCCGATGTAACGTTGTGTGTGACTCCTCTATTCCCTCCTCTGCTGGGATCTACCTATAGATGGGTAGCATCTCATTTCTCTGTCAGCCCGGTATGTTGTTCATGGCCATCAGTCCTCTTCTCTGGGTACATCAGGGCGTCAGGCATTTCTTCAATACTATTCGCCCTTTTTCTTTTTTCTTTTATCTCGAAACAGTGCTGCAGATAGATGAAAAAGAAACGCAAGAGGGGGAGGATGAGAAACCAAGAGAGAGAGGTAGAAAGAGAGAGAGCTAGAGAGAGAGAGAGAGGTAGAAGGAGATGGAGAGAGAGATGGAGACCAAGGTAGAGAGAGATATAGGGAGAGAAGGGTAAAAAGAGAGAGAGAGAGATAGATAGATAAAGAGGGAGGTAAAGATAGGTAGAAAGAGAAATAGAGAGAGAGAGAGAGAGAGAGGGAGAGAGGCAGTGAAGAAGAGGATGTGGGAATGTGTTAGTGAGTTGTAATGCAGTGTGATTCCGGGTGAGGAGCTCAGGGAGGCAGGAATAAAAGGGAATTTGATTAAGGATTCTCTCTGTGGAGAGAGGCTCTCAGCCTCGGAGCTGTTAGACAGAAACGATCGGCAAAGTGGCTACATCAACCCTGACAGCCCGGGCCTGCTCCCTCCACATGGTCCACCGGCACCGCGCACACAGGAGACTCAACAACCGGACTGGCCATGCACCAGTCCCACTGCTTCAAGCACTACTCTCTATAAAGCTGATTCAATCACACCAGGCCAAACAGCAGACAAAATGGGAGCTTGATTATAGTCAGTTATATTGACAAAGGACTAGCACAAATCAAATGGAGATCCTTTTTTCTATGGTCTAAAATTGCCATGGTTTGAACTGTAATACTCATCCAAAGGGAGAGGAAGTAGAGCCATAAGTGTCCCTTTTAAACCCCCTAAAGCTGAGGAGGAGGCTGGAGGTGAGAATGAAGACGACGCAGAAAACGAAAGTGAAAGAGAAAGCACATCGATACCCACCACTGCCAACGCAGAGGGAGAAAGCCCAACCACGGCTACCATGGAACCTCAACAAGGTGCCAATCAGTAGCGGGTTAGTTATGATTCACCAGTTCATAGACGTAGTGTCGTAGTGTAGTAGTTTATAGTTGTGACGAGTTATGGGGGGGAACTGTTGTGTGTGTGGTGGGGCAAGATGTGTTGCTGTGCCATTGTGTGTATTTGTGCTTGCCTGTACAGCATACATCATTAACAAAGCAGGTCCCCGCATATACAGCCGCTGCATCTCAGGGACATTAACTTCAGATGTCGTCGGCAGTCCTTGGCCAGACCGTGAGAGCGTCAGGCGATCAGACAGTTGGACGTTATTTGTTCTGACTGACTGACTTTCAGCCGTGTGCAGAACAGACAAGAATACATTCTGTCAGTTGCCCTATGTAAAGTGGTCCTCAGAAGTTGCTCAAGCTCATGCTAAATTTAAACCTGCCATCTTGGCAGTCAGCGGACCTCTGGTGTTCCTGCGGAGAGGCACTTAGGAGGTGGGCGGGGCTGGGAGCACCCAATGCCATGTCATCACACTTTGCTTTTTAGACACGGAAATGCATTAAGGGGTTTTGTTGAACAGCGCAGCATTTCTTTATGGTCCTGTTGTCGGCATACATTAAGAGAAGGCTGGGAGTCAGTGATTTGTCGTTCTTCGGAAGTATCTGATTGAAATATTAATTTACGTGACACTGAAACAAAGCTGCAGTTGTGTGATGTGTGCGTTGTGTCTGTCTGTCTGTCTGTGCTTTGTTTTTGTCTGTCTGTGCTTCCCGTCTGTCTGTGTGTCGTGTCTGTTTGTCTGTGCGTCGTGTCTGTCTGTCTGTGCTTCCCGTCTGTCTGTGCTTCCTGTCTGTCTGTCTGTGCTTCCTGTCTGTCTGTCTGTGCTTCCTGTCTGTCTGCTGTTTCTTCAGTGCACTTCAGTGAAACCTATGCATCATCCTCATCATCTCATCTTCCTCCTGGGTCTCACTGAAATGTCACCACTGAAGTGTCACCAGACATATACAGAGAGAGCAGACACTCGCACACACACACAGTGTACAACTTAACACAACAATAGCATCTAGATGCTGTGACATCATACACAAATTGTCTTTACTCACAAGGAAATGTAAACAACTAAAGCCATTGAAGCACATAGCAACTTGCACCCGGTGCTATGGAGATTCAACTGGTCAGGGACCATGACACATTAAAGAGGTTGCTAAGCTAAGTGCTAATGGCGCACCGTCCTAACCCAGAGACCAGCAGAGCTGCAGTGAGCTGAGGACACTAGCGGCATGACTGCAGGGCGGGGCCGGGGAGGAGGGAATGCTTCCTAGCCGCTGGATCATCATCTCCCTCCCACGGCCAGGTGCACTGAGCCTCGCACGCTCAGATGGGATTAGCGCGGCCTCTGGTGAGCCTCTGATCCGCCCAGCCCCCAGCCCATTGGTCCAGGGGAGAGATGGGCCAGTCGATGGGGGCGTGGCCAGCGGCACGGGCAAAAAGAAACAAAAAAAAAAACATAAGCCTCACGAGGTTATATCCCTCGCCACGTGACCCCACCGTGCCCCCTACCGTTTTTTTTCTCGCCAAAAAAGTGTGTGTGTGGGGGGGAGGGGGGGCGTATGCATGCTTAAACCCCTTTAATACAACAGAATACATGCAGACACACTACTATGTGCAAATCAAATTAGTGACGGAAGATTAGAAACTGCGTGCACCCACACCCACGCACACAATCATACACAACACAGGCAACACACCACAATTGAAGTTCATACCAAATCAAAGCCACACGTATCTAATACGGCCACAATGTCTCAGCCTCATTCTCCTCCTCGCTTAAAACCTCTATCTCTAAATCCCCGCCGCGCCGCCGAGGCGGGAGCATGTCCAGGACATCATGTGACCCATTAATACGTTCATGCTGTCAATCAGCTCGGTGCCATCAGGGGGGCGGCGCCGGGGTCCCCCTGAATACCGATGTCTTCATTAGTCTGCTGTTAAGTCAAGTCGTAGTAATGGCCGATTGCAATGCTCACACTGACAGCTGCCATGGAATATTATTGCTGTTATTGTTATTTTTTTGTAATGATTAATGCTGGTTACATATGCAGCTTGCAAATGATGTAATTAGATGCAAATGTGTGTGTGTGTGTGTGCGTTCGTGCGTTCGTACGTACGTGCGTGGGTGGGTGGGTGCGTGACCCACATAGCCTGTCTACGTCAGTCGGTCTGTACTTGGCCGCGGACATGTTTCTCTTTGCATTAGAGTGTGAATAAATGAGAGTAAATGAGTACCGCACCCCCACCCTCCTGCCATCCTTCCTGCGTGCCTGTTTGTTTGCATGTGTGTGTGTGTGTGTGTGTGTGTGTGTGTGTGTGTGTGTGTGTGTGTGCGTGCCTGTTTGTGTGTGTGTGTGTGTGTGTGTGTGTGTGTGTGTGTGTGTGTGTGTGTGTGTGTGTGTGTGTGTGTGTGTGTGTGTGTGTGTGTGTGTGTGTGTGTGTGAGTGTCAGGGGACAGTTAGTCAGTCCATCTGTGCAGACAGACTGGCACATGTCACAGGATTACGCAATAATTCAGCTCAGCCCTTCAGTGCACCGACTGAGTGCTGCTGCATGGGGTAAATAAGCAGAAATCTCTCAACTATACTTAGATTCAAACCTCTTTTCCTTTTGCATAGAGTCCGCCCTGTACACCAGCGCCCCTACCTGGGGCGGAGAACCAGAGCTCAGTTCTCGAACCCTTACAGGTAGGAAGGACTAAACTAGGACTAAGGAACCCTTAGGGTCCGCCCTGACTAGACAGTAGTACTAGAACCATACCTAGCTGTTTGGCTCTGCAGGTCCATTAGAAACCTTGTGGTGTCCCCCTAGTGTGCAGTGGCCCCACTTTACCTGGGTTCATTCTGCGCTTTAAATGCAGTATAAAGTTGGATATATCTTTGTAATGACGATGGTATTGTGGTCCCTAAGCTTAGGTCAATGAGGCAGACAAATTTCATACAATACACTTTTACTTTAACCCTCATAAAAACACAATGTACATTTTTATAATTGTAAATGGAGGTTGACAATATTTTAACCTCAAATATAGTCAATTATCAATTGGTTTGAATAAATATAACAAACCAACAAAGTTGTCTCTGGGATATCTTGAGAACAATTGCTTGTAATACAATCAGCAATTTTTTTATTTTCCTCCACATCAAATATAATATACATGCAATTAGCTCGTAAGACTTGAACATGAATCATAACAATACAACTGTATAAAGGTTTCCTCTTCCCAGGATATTCACACAACAACAGTCACACCTTCAACAGACATGATGTAAAAAAAGATAGAAAACACCATGCTACAATGGGCGCCTCAGCTTTAACCTCTCTCAGCAGTGTGAGATCACACTTGCATTGTGGTTCTCACCCGCTGTATGCATGTGTGTGTGTGTGCAGTGCTTGTGGATGTGTTCCACTCACACAGTACACAGGAAAGAGAGAAAGGGAATGCAGGGGAATTTCTTCTGCACAAACCATCTGAGGCAGCATCTCGTATGCTAATGCCGGGGCCTAGCCTCCTCCTTCCTCATTGTGTTCCCCTTGTCTCTCCCTACGATCACCGATGCCTCAGACGTAGCAGGGTCGTCTTCCACACTAGCTGTTGGCGTGGAGGGCTCGACCCCAGCCGACACAGAGACACAGACTATGTCTTCTAGCACCTCCACGGTATCTCAGACCTCATCTGTCACTGGGACAGAGTCCCCCGGACCTCTACAACCCCCCACAGTCGGGGGTCCTTCCTCATCTTTCCCGCCCATCCCCTCAGAGGAGAACAATCCCACCATATCCACCAGACCAGGCCAGTCTACACGCCTAGAGCCAATCACCACGCAGGAGTCGGAGATGGTGGATCCACTAGTCAAACTAGTGACCAAACCTTTCCTGGTTGCTTCTGGAGAGCTACCTTCTCCACAGGCTGAAGAGACTAAACTACCTCCAGGACGATCTGAATCGCCCACACGTCCTGTCCCACAAGAGACCAATCTAAATGCAGTTCCAAGTTTGCTCGAAACCAAACTGTCAGAGTCAAGGCTGGAAGAGAAAGAGGGTAAGCCACACCCATAGATCTAGATTACTGTAGACAGACTGCAATAGCCATAAAGTATGTGTAATAGCTGAACCTAGAGGTAGTACAGTAGGGTATAATAAGCATCAATCTCAATTGAAGTCAACTTGATGTCTCGCATGATGTGTTACCTCTCGTAAAATTTCGGCTGAACTAATTGAATCGCCTGCTCTTGTTCTATGCATCCTGCCATAATGTTATCCAGCATTGTATCAGATAACATTTCGACTAAGGTAACTAATTCAATCAGGCCCAGTGACATTGAAATCTCGTTAATGTGGATGAGTGTGGACGTGAGTGGCTCCACAGAGGCAAGGAGACAAGGAGGGTGGTTGGGGCTGGGTACGGGTCCACTTAACAGTGGTTCTTCATGGTTCAGACACACAGAGTCCTCCTTCAGAGAGACACGCACACACACACCATTACTGACGCATACACAAACGCTGACACGCACACACACAAACACTAACACGCACACACACACACCATTACTGACACATATACAAACACTGACGCACAAGCACACATTAACAGTTACAGACACACTGAGAAACGCACACATTTATGCACACAACTAGTTACACACTCATACAAACGCACGGTTGCGGAGACAGACGCATAATTAGAGGCATATGCACACCCACAGAAAAAAATACACACGTTCAGAAACACTCACACACACACACAAGCACACACTTAATTACAGACACACACAAACTCATGGACCCAGACAAACACACACTGCGACACACTGTCCAACTAATAAAACACTAGGAATAAACATTGGGGAATCCAAATACTCTGGCACCTCGTGTCTGACGAGAAGACACTGGTGAGCTGATTAAGATTTACACCGGGAGCCATTCCAATCATCCTACCCCACCAACCTCTCCCTGGGCTAACAAGCTGACTAATAATAATAATCATAATAATGCTTTATACCTTTGATACGACCTTCCTCTCCCCCTTCTCAGGTAGTGATGGATGAGAGTTGATGAGGAGAGAAAGAGAGGGGGGGACGGGGATGCTTGTGGTACCAGAAGCTGGCCCAGAGAGGAGAGGGTGGAGTGTGGAGATGGGTGGGGTGTCTTACTTTGATAAAGAGTGGCAGTGCAGTAGCAGTGGCCCAATGCCAGCCGTGTGGTGGGGGTTGGGGGGGGGGGGGGGGTATTGAGACGTTCCTGGTGCCGGGAGAACAGATGTGTGCCGGGGGGGGGGGGGGGTCGGTGTTGGCGTGGGTGTGGGTGTGTGCCGGGAGGGTGGGGGGGATAGAGAGTGGGTGTGGGGGGAAAGAAAGTGGGTGGCGGGAGGGGGGGGGGGGGGAAGCCTCAGGGAGGGAGAAGGGGGGAACTCCACAGGGGACTCAGGAAGCTGGCAGCAACACTCGCTCTGTGAGAACTACTGAAGATATGAGTGTGGGGAGGCGTCTGGATGAGGGGGCGCTACACATATACCCTAAAGAGCATTGTGCAGATCTCTGCCGATCTGCTACCAGTAGCAGCCCCTGGTTGGTAGAGTAGCCCTCCCACTGCTGCGGAGGCCGGAGCTGGAGGGCGTCGGGAGGGGGACACCAGGAGGAGGGGGACGAGGTGGGGAGGGCCGCCTCCTCCAGCCCTCTGCTGCCAGGGAGCCTCACAGTTTGGGGGGGGTCACTAGAGATTGGAGCAGGGCGAGGCTGGTCTTCAGGAGCTGTCACTATTCTTTGTGTGATTGTGTAAATGTGCTGATGCATAAAACCAGGTGCTTTGAGTTTGATCCAAGAGAGGCCTAAAAGGAGGCTGCCTCTTGATTCATACACCGTGGCTGTAGTGGAGCGGAGAAGTTAAGCAAAGTGAAACTGAAACCGAGTGTCTGAGCAGGGAAGGGTAGGAAGATAAAAGCATTTAGCTGAACGGACTTCCGGACATCTGCTGTTACATGTACCTGCTATCCTCTTCTCTAAAGTCATTAATCAATTTCTGTAGGCCTACATCCAAGGTGATGAGACCCCTGGTCATTCCCCAGTGTTATGCGAACAGTATTTAGGAAAAGTGAAGGGCTGCAAAGAGTTTGTTGAACAGCTGACGATAACGTTCCTGATGCATGTGAGGGAAATTTGTTTTCCTTATTGGGATTAATTTACATTGTTTAGTGCAAAATGTATATCGACAAGTGCATCGATATGAAATTGTCCTTGCTGCATTTCGGTGAGTTAAACTAAAACAATATTCTGCTGTATTCTATGAATTGAACAAGGTTCAAAGAGCGCAAAGCACCCTGAGAATGACATAAAGCCCTCGGGAAAAATGGTACAGAGAGAAAAAGAAAATTCAGATGGAGAACAATGAAACGACTCATAAATGTTGCATGTGCACGGAGCTCGTTACAGTGAGGAAGATACTGTGAACTTACACAGAAAATGGTTCAACATGAAAGGTTGTTTGTGCTACAAGATTAACTTAATTCTTAAAGAGGAGCCACATCCTTCAGAATCTTTAGACGGGACATCAGATGTGTGCAGCACAGGAACCCCAGTGCTGATCAGCTGTGGTTCAGCATCAAACTGCCACGAACCGTTTTTAACACTGCCAAATATGCCCGTCTTATACCCGCCTTATTCCCGGCATGGTCCGAACGTTTACACTGACCGAGGTAATATACCGGCTTGATTTCGCACACCCGAATTGACCCTCTCGAACCCTACACATATTTGGGTTTTCATTTTCATGTAAATGCGATCAGACAGTATTGCAGTACCAGGGGCAGGACTTGGGTAGAGGTGTTGATGACGCAAGGATACCAACATGAGGAGCTCTAACTGGAGAGACGTGAACTCCAGTCCGCGAGCTACTTACCATGTGAGAGAGGGGGATGCAGTCGCATTTAACGAAGATGGGGAAAGATGGTGCGATCTACGATGAAGACGCAGAGGAACTTTCCTTACGAGGCTTTCGTCGGGATAAAAAACAAGTGGTCAGCAAAATAAAGAATATTTTGGCATTTTGGCACTTGTAAATAGTTAATCGCGTTTGTAGCCTACACTCAGATGTAGTATACTCATTCTTGCATGCGAGTGACTTAAAAAATTTATAAAATTGAGAGTATGCAAATCATTCTATAGAGGTCTACCTGCGTAGTCCCGCCTACTCCAATGAACCAAGAAAGCCAGATCCTTGACGAAGGGGGATATACCCCCTCGGTTTTACACAGGCAAGACAGGGGTGTGCCAAGCCGCGACCGTAACGGCATTTCTCCCAGCCTTGCTTTAGGTGTAGGGGACCAAAAAGCCCAAGGTGTAGTCCTTTGTGTGTTGTGTAACTGTTATGTTTCACTAACAGCTCATGAACCTGAGCCAGCTGCTGGAGTAACAACCGGTTACAGAGACTAACCTTTACACGGTGTATAGTACAGCCCACCTTCATGCTAGATGAACCTTTACATGGTCATAGTGCAGCCCAGGGCTAGATGAACCTTTACATGGTCATAGTACAGCCCAGGGCTAGATGAACCTTTATATGGTCAAACTACAGCCAACCATCATGCTAGTTCATAAACAATATTCGTCCCCATTTCCTTTTGACGTGGGGGCATCCCAACACTGAACACACACACACACAGTTGTTGATGCCCACACTTAAAAAGCGGAACGTTTGTGGCCCAGGGCCACGAGTCATTGGATGGGTCATCAAGACCGTCAACACACCCTGGCTTTGTACAGCCTACAATGGATGCCATCAGGGTATTGGCGCTTTGCACAAAAGCATCCACCAAATGGCTTTTATTCTTACGGTTGAACTTTGACACATTAAATAAATATATATCAACAAATCCTTTAGTCCTTCCTCGCCGCTCCCGCTTGCTGATGACCAAGGTCAGCTGACCTCTGACCCCTCCTGGTGCCCCAGAGTCCCCTGGCTGTAGGCCAGGGGGGGGGGGGGAGCCAGAGAGAAGCCCTCTGCTGTGTAGTTAGATGTCCTGCTCCTTCACAGTGCTTACTGTCCCTCTGACACATGGAGGAGAGGGGAGCGACACGGGAGCGACACACAGCTCCTCTGGGAGGAGTGAGGAGCAGGACGCCGCCCAGGAGGAGGAGGAGAGGGAGAGGAAGAAAGGTACTCACAGGAGCAGATCTGCCTGCTAGGGTTAGCGTAGTGTAGTTCCCCTTCAATAGTTCTGAGGAAATACAATGTTGTTGTAATAATGCTGCTTATAAGCTGTTATCTTTGTATCTATATATCTATCCACCCATCTCTAACTATGTATCTCATTCTCTGTATCTATCTTTATTTATAGATCTATCCCTATCTATCTTTCTATTTCTATCCTTCTATTTCTATCTATCTATCTGAAGTATCTATTTATCTATCCATCAATCTAGATCTATTTATCTATCTATCAATCTATCTACAGTATCTACCAGTTTATATCTGCAGTATCTATCTATCTACAGTATCTACCAGTTTATGTCTGCAGTATCTATCTATCTACCAGTTTATATCTGCAGTATCTATCTATCTACAGTATCTACCAGTTTATGTCTGCAGTTTCTATCTATCTACAGTTTATATTAGAATACTTGTGGGCTTCCTAGAGCTTGACCTACAAGGCCTAACCTGTTTGCAGACAGCAGCTGGTGCTAGAACAGAGCCCGTGGTTTATAGCTGCTAGTTTCCCATGGCCCTCTGTTAGCTCTGCCCTCTCCATAACACCCAGCACCGCGCCCACAGGCTCAGCCGCGTGTGAGTAGAATAGTGCCGTAGGTGCCGGCAGACGACTCCAGCAGAGTGTTAAACCTCAGATTCCTTTAATCCCTGAAGGGCTTCTGGGGCTCTTGATCTCGGGAGGGCCCGAGGCCAGACAGTTGTTTGGAATCATATACGACGAATTCAAAGGTAAGACCAGCGCGCGGGACAGAGTGCGAGGCGGGCTCTCCGGGGGCTCCTCAAGGGTGGGAGCGGGGGGGGGGGGGGTTAGACGTTTAAACACAACAACGTGGTCAATCTTTTTCATTTAAAACTCAGGAGGGGTGAATTTATAAGAGTCAGAATCTAGGGCAGGGCGGGGGGGGGAATGTACAACACGTGCATATTACAAAACAAAAATGGACGCTACATTTTCTCCTAAGTTGTCCCCTTGCAGGTTTTCCATGTTCATTTGTCTTCCCTGTTTGTGTGCATTCCCTCCCTCCATGGGACTGGAGGTAGGTATCCCCACCCTCCCTCATTCAGTCACGCAGGACCATGCTAGCTCTGGCTTATTTAAGGTATATCGGTACGGCCGTATGTAATATGGGAAGCCTTCATCCATATCCCATATGCACACAGAACATCCCATACATCCCATCATAACGATGCTGTCAACCAGGGAGACCACTGTCCTGATTTCACCGAGCTGATTCCATTACAGCACCATGTGACGCACCGGTCCAGGGGCGGGCAATTACCAACCAGTAAACACAGACTGGGAAGCTTCTGGAACGTTTTGGTTAATTTTGCGAGGGAGAACAGCGTCCCACTGCCACACTTGTCTACGGAGTAATTGAACATCTATATTTCATTAGGCCCTCGCTCTCCCTATCTCTATGTCTCTCTCTCCCCCACTGCTCAGTTACCAAGGGGAGCGAGCTAGAGAGAGGGACTTTATGGGTCTCTCCCTTTAAAACGGGCCCATTAATATTTCAGCTGGGCTCATCAACCAAACAATAATACAATAATCACATGACGGCTGATTAAACAGCTAAGCTCCCTTCTTCTTTTCATTATGTGCATTTAAATGTGTATTTGCATAAACATGTGCGGTAACACGTCTGTTCAGAGGACAGCCGTGCCTTGCAGCTGGGATATACGCTGGAGCTGCTGCCGCTTGTGAAGCTTAATACAGTCTTAATGAAGGAGCCAACACGATATATGGCAGCATGTCCCACCGCAACACCCCCTCCCACACACACACATACCTACCATCAAAATATACATCCATATAAAAGATAAAACAACCACGGAAAAAACACAAACAGCAGTAATTATATTATTATTATTATTATTACGATTATCACTTAATCATTCACTACCAGTTGGTTTCTGAACCGTCCTGCTGTATAAATAGCCTCTATAGCAGCTCCTGTGAAGTGTTCTATCTGTTAGGTGTGACACTGTTCACATCCTTCATGGCGCCCATACTGAGGCATCGGTTGTATTAGGAAACGTTTTTCAAAAATGTTCATCACTGAGGGTATTTACAGATAAATCAAAGCTAGGATTTGAGCCCTTCATTCGTGACATGTAAACCTCCACACAAGTACAAAGACATTTAACATCCCCATACATTAACAACCCACCTCATAAAATGTAGAAAGAATTGAAGACTATCTATAAATAGCTCTATTTCAACCTCAAGCATTAGCAATAAAAGGGACACATCATGATATCGATAATTAATGTACCTTAACACACATGCTGTAACACCTCACACAATTCGGTAACACTTTATAATAAGGTGCCATAATAAATAGGAAACTAGTCATTACCTAACCCTTTCTCAATATTTGTTAATTGTTACCAAAATATCTATTGGGCACAAGTTAATAGTTTTTTCATCATTAATTAAATATTAGTTGTTTGAATAACCCTAACCCAACCCTAACACACGACCCTAACCCTAACACACGGCCCTAACCCTAACCATAACCTTAACACACGACCCTAACCCTAACACACGGCCCTAACCCTAACACTAACACACGGCCCTAACCATAACCTTAACACACGACCCTAACCCTAACACACGGCCCTAACCCTAACACACGGCCCTAACCCTAACCCTAACACAAGGCCCTAACCCTAACACACGACCCTAACCATAACCCTAACACAACTTGTGCCAAATAGATATTTTAATAACAATTAACAAATGTTAACAAAGGGTTAGGTAATGACTAGTTTCCTATTTATTATGGGACCTTATTTTAAAGTGTAACCCACAATTCTAATTCACGTGCCCCAATTGCCGGCACCCATGTAGGCCTCCATTCTGTATAACCAACCAGTAGCAGCACGTGGAGCTAAGCTACGTTAAGCTACGCTGAGCTAAGCTACGTCCCCCTCTCTCCTCCAGACTGTGAGTGCTACGGCCATTCCAACCGCTGCAGCTACATCGAGTACCTGAACATCGTGACCTGCGTCAGCTGCAAGCACAACACCCGCGGACAGAACTGCCAGTACTGTCGCCTGGGATACTTCCGCAACTCCTCGGCCGAGCTGGACGACGAGGGTGTCTGCGTGGGTCAGTGGAAGGCACAATAAGTTCACCTTTAAAAAGGGGAGACCTTGGGAGGTCGGGTATATTTTAGAAATTAGGGTCAATTCTTCTGGATTGTTTTTGTGTTGTGGTTGGGAGAAGTTCAAATCAGATCATTTTTAAGATATTCAAATTATTTCTGTTTATTTTTTTAATCCCGAGAGGAGGAGTGAAAACATGTATTTATTTATGTGTTTTTATAAATATATGTATTTATTTATTTGTAGTGCATTGTGAGTGCATTCTTTTTTTCGGCCGTTTGTAGAACGTTGCACTCAGCCAGTGTTACCTCCTACTGCTAAATTATTAACAGCCACCCGAAATACCCCACAGATTTGCATATTCTCCTGGAAAAATAGAAAGCCCAGGTTACTGTACATGCTGTTCTGCTCCTTATTTTTAATTTCTCCCTTAATTAACAACATGCCTTGTTTAAGAAGGTCAGCCGTTGGCGGGCTGTGAGGCGAGAATGCGCCGTGGCGTCGGCTCCATCTGTGGGTGTACTGCAGGGGGTTAGAGGGTAAACTAGCCGCGGCCGGGGGACGCCAGAGGGCCGGTGCGTCAGAGTCAGCACAAACACGCTCCCAGTAGCCTCCCTGCCAGCCTACTGGCACACATGCATGGTTAGAAATAATACTAACTAACATCAGGGCCATGCTAGCCCCTCGCTAGCATCAACCTGCCACACACACACACACAGTGCAGAGTCCTGTCACACCACACATACATGTACACATGCACACACATAAACACGGGCTCACACACACACAAACACATACAGACAAACTCATACATGCACACATACACGCACGCACACACACACACATACTGACACACCTACATAGACAGCCACATGCGCACAGACAAAGGAAAACACATAAATAACCATGACCTCGAAACACACCTATGGAACTGTAGCATGCAGCGGGCCGTCGGATGAATGATGTAACCCTATGAATAGAATGCATAATTTGATATCGCTTTTAAATGAAAAACAACTCTATTGTTCTCCGCTTCTTTCATAGCGAGACAGAGAGAGTGGGATCCTAATGCTAACCTCCCTTCCATATTCAAGTTGAATTGTTTTTATCCATCACACAGTCCATCACTCTTGTAATGGACTGATACATAATGACTAGATATATTTTTGGGATATCTATCATAGTTGAGATCTGTGGGCGAGATCAAGGGGAAAACTAAAGCCGTGGGTCCCAAACTTTGCCTTTAGGTGCGCCACAAAATAAAGAACTTTCACCGATCACATCATGACATGGTAAAAACTAATAATTACAACTTCAGGGGCTGAGCAAAGAGTGCCAGCCCCCTTTATACAAGATTATTTCTGCAAGAAGGCCATATGGGAGAAAGTGGAAAGATAAAGGAAGCAATGCTTTCTTTGCTTTAGTATTTTTATTTAGAAAACACAAATGAACACATATCAGTGCATCATTACAATGGAAAACCGGATTAAATAGACACAGCGACACTACTGTTTAAATGGTCAACCAGAATACTATATCATTAACTGAACAATATTTATAAAATAATTATTCTCAATTATCTATTTAATTCATCA